>NC_057813.1:612503879-612793967 GCF_018294505.1 Triticum aestivum
ATGAAGCTACAAACCTACCCCGGTTTAGACGGACGCTGCTTCGGTGCCTTAAAGGCACCTGCCTTTGGGTCACTGACATGTGGGCCAGCCACCTGTTGGGCCCACATGTCATGGACACAAAGGCAGGTGCCTTAAGGCACCGAAGCATAGTCCGGTTTAGACCTTTGGACGTCGGGCCGGTAGGTTTCACGAGTCGGAGTTATTAGAAAAGTAATTTCCTTGTACTACCAAACATTGGTCTCGCACGGTTTCGGGTGAGTAGAGGCTCTTTTGGCGCTTCATTCGAAATTTTGAAACACAAGCATTCACGTTTAGAGTACTCTTGAACTATGAGGATTGACCTAAATAGACAACGTTATATTTGACCTTGTATGTTTGAAAACCTCATTAAATTATCCACTTCTTTTTGAATTTTGACACTTGAAAATCCTATAACTACGATTATTTTGGAATGGAGGAGCTAAATTTGAATCTATTTTGTACACGACTACATATGCTATTATGTACAAAATCAGAGCAAAGATTGGTGCCCCCATAATTTAGGTATGGTTTACAAATGCCATGATATCAAATTCAAATAATTGAATGGACTTCATGTTGAATTCAATTTTTTTAAACCACCTTAAGTTTAATTCAAATGTATGATAGTTCGTAGGTAGCTATTTATAATGTTCGTTGTGTAACTTTCGTATGTATAATGTGCTTTACACACACAACATGAACTATACTCACGTTTATATTCGATTGCTAAAGCGATGCATTGTCTGGAGTTCAAAATACTAACTATGTGGATCAATTGTGTCGAATAATAACATAGACATGCTCAAATTCGATAGAATCTAGATGTCTGATGGATCATTGATCGCTCCTTACGCGAATTGCAAATATCATCATCCCATCCTAATATTTGGATACAATTTATATCTTTAATCAATGTGTACAACAGCCTTTTACGTGTAGTTTCACTCTCCATCGGTGGTCTCTCACACATGCTCACACTCTCTCTCCCGAGGTGTCTTTCTCGCACACATGTTCTAGATATAACCCTCCCTCCCTCTCGTAACCATTTACAACTGTTTTCACTAACCTTTATCACAAGCACTCTTCCTCTCGCAAACATACACACACACAATCCCTATCGACCCTTTCTATATACATGGACCTGCCTACGTGTCTCATGTACGCACATTATCTTTAGGCCTGTATCTCACGCATTGTCTCACACCTCTGTTCCTAATCAACGAGTATGATTCTAGCAGAGCATTCTGTAGGATGCCCCTTAAAGTTAGGTTGGATGAATAGTAATATCAGAGATAAAGGGGTTACCTTAGTCCGAGAACCTAGGGTTACAAATCCTAGCCGGCTTTGTCAGTGGACATAGAGTCCTACACAATTCTGCTATCTGTGTCTTGTACGACTAGTCATCCATGGGTCTTCCTAGATGCGTCACGGGCCGACCAATGTGGCGCATGACGGAACCGAATGAAGGGCCTCACCTCGACCCACCGGACCTCACGCGGTGACACACCCTCTGCCCCCACGTCTCATTATCTTCTCACACCCACACATACCAACACAAACACCACACACACAAAAAAAATTCTCCTGGTGCCTCTATTCCCTCCCCCCTTGCATATACACACTCAAGGGAATGGAATCTCTCGTTGTGACGTCATATTCATCTCTCTCTCTCTAGACCACTCTCATTTCTCGTGCTATCTCTCCCACGCCCCCCCGTCGGCCCCTCTATCCATGCCTCTCTCGAATACGTAATACACACACATACCTCTCTAGGCCCCGCCAAATGCATCAACTACACATTCACACATGTTACATCACGTACCCCATTGATCTAAAAAGCCCTCTCTTCATGTTTATTTCGCATACAACATTCCTTTTGAATAAAGTGTGGCCAAAAAATTATTTTAGAGTTTCTACATATATACAACATTACAAAGTTATATGGAGGAGTACGAATGCTAATTTGCATTGCATGGTGCCCACAATGATATTTATTCCGCACTGTGGATTTGTATATTTTTATACTATATACAAAGTTAGTCATAATAAAGAGAAATGAAGAGCATCTCTCTCTCCACCGCATACCCCCCCTGTACGCCCCTTTCACGTATGCACACAAAACTATCTCCAGGTCCTCTAAAAGTAAGCCCCCAGAAAATTCACGCATGTTTCATCTTTCTCTCGCGATATATGCAATGGCGATCATTGTATTTGAAGCGAAAGCACGATACGTACATTGGACTTCAGAATCCACTCATTACGGTCACCATTTATGTTTAGTGGTTATTATACAGTCACGGGCTCACCGTACAACTCTGTATTTGCTCATGACATGACTAGTTGATCAGTTAAACGCTCCACGTGGCACCTCTAGTGTTGCATCACATTATCTCACTACCATCGTGCCCACCTATCGACTTGTATCTACTCTACATCTACACTCTTATAAAATACATAAAATACACTCTTATAGAAAACAGAGTTGGTGATGATGGTGTGCCTGCCATCCTGCAATATAGGCCGTCCGATTTATATCTGATGGATAGGAAAGAAACTATGGAAATTTTGCAAAAAGGTACCCACACACCTCTCCACATTTGCAAATAAGACCTTCCCTCATTCATCATTTTCTCTCACAAGATAAACTAGTCATACAAATGCATCTTGATGTTACATGCAACGCACGGGCATCTTGCTAGTAAGAATGAAAAAAAACGACAAAAAATATTTGGACGGTGGTTCGAAGTCATGACCGCGGGCACAACGGACAAGGTGGCCTTGTATTGGTATGCTGAGCCGTCTGTTTTAACACACCGGAGCTGGTGTGGTGATTATACACACACGCACGCATGCACACGAACTGCATCCACGCAACACTCACACAAACACATGCACCCACGCACGCACGCAACACTCACACATACACACGCACACACGCAACACTCACACGCACATACGCACACATGCATGCACACACGAGTACACCACACGACCAACACACACTCTCACGCTCAAGTGCTCAACCTACACGTGCATGCGCATACATCAGGCCCTGACAGACACATACACAACCAGGTGATTCCCGCGCACGGGTTGGAGTCTTATCGCGCCTGCGTAAATTTGTGTTTATCTGACCTTTTCCCTATATGAACTCACAGGTGGGACCCACAAGGAACATGGTCAATTTAACTAGTCAACATGGCGCCACGCAGACTATTTGGCCGGTTAACATAGTGCAATCCAATGCTGAACCGTGAGCAAGTGACCGTATAATCACCACAAAATGTATATAGTGACCGTAATCAGCTTATTCTGAAGTTCGATGACCATATTACGCTTTCCTCTCTGTAGGCCCTCCAAAACTACATCTCTACACGTTCTCGCATGTTACGTCTAAGAATTATGCAATACAGCACTACTACTACACTCTAACACAATAAATCATATGTGTTTTTAGTTTTACTAGATCATATTGTTACTTATAATTATTCACTTTGCATACATTAAAATTGCCTTTGAAATGTATGGCCAGTATCATCTACCGCGCGGGAAAAATCCCGCCCTTTCCTGTTTAATCGGGTTTGTATCGATGGATCGTACGAAACAGCAAAACTATAGTAGTATACAGTACAAGTGATAGTTCACTGGGCCGTCGTGTCGTGTCCTCCTCCATCTTAAGAGTGGACCGCTCTCTTTTATAAATCTTCTAGTCCCTTTCATCGACATGTGGTACATAAAGCTACCGGGTCCATGTGCCATACCGGAATACAGTGCAGAGCAGCCGGGTGTGAAGCACCCCAGTCATTGCACCGACGTAGTAATGAGCAATGAGGCGTCAAATCACAAAGCTGCACCTTTCCCGCAGTTAAGTTGGAGGGACGAAGTAATAATGCTAAAAAAGAAGTTGGAGGGACGAAGCAAACATCGTTTCACTCGTTGCTGAATCCGCTTCTCCCTCATCTTCTTCAACTTAATCACGTGTTGCTTCTGCCGCTATTCTGCCTCATGTGGGACTTGAATCGGCTTGGTAACGCACTGACACATGGGACCGCATGTTAGCAAACCGCCAGGACAACGTCCTCTGAAAATAAGAATCCTCCCCCGCCATCCATGCGGCAAAATCACCTCCTTTTTACTAATCTTGATTCTACAATTTTTTAGATCAATATAATTGAGATTTGTATAGATAGCACACAGGAGGAAAACCAAGTGGTATGGTTAAGGGCATCCACAATGTGTAGCCAAATGTTAAAATAGCTTTTGGCATCGTGGGAACCATTGTGGACGGTGTTGCCAAAGCCAAAAAGATGGAACCGAAGCTCCCTGATTGATTGATTGATTGAAGGAATAGAAAAATGCAATGTCTCTCCTCTTTCTCCCATGCTTGGACGCATGTAGTATAGTATAGAGCATAGAGTCTACTTCCCTGTCCCTTCTATCACAAATCACAAAGCAGTGAGGCGTCAAATCACAAAATCACGGATGAACCAACCATCATTTCACTCTTCGCTGACTCCGCTTCTCCATTGTCTTCTTCGAGAAACCATCTCACCGCACTAATCTGGACAGACGACGCTATTGTGTACTCCTAGTAGTACTAGTCCTTTGGTTCAACGGACTTCTTGGATGCAAATAAGGCAGTTGTCTCGGCTTGCAGGCGGCACTTGCTGTCGGCATTCTGGGAACGGGGGTCCCCAGACTTGCCCGCCTGCGGCTTGCGGCGTGGCTCAAAGGGGGCCCAGCACCGCCCATCTTCATCAACACAAGCTCAAGACCCTCGCGAGGGGCCAAGACTCGCGGGGCGGACGACAAGGAGCTTCCTCAGGCACGGCCTCGTCAGGCTGGCTCACGAGGAGGCGGAGAGTTCAAGGTGGGGTACCTCGCGAGGTGCCCATGACGCAAGCCATGACGACCAAGGGCGCCAGCCGGGCGCCAGCCCGCGCAGTGTCCATCTTTCCTCTTTGCTGCAAGGGGAGCAAGCGCAGGCGAGAGCATCAAGCAAAGGCATCCATTTCGGTGGAACAAGACCAAGATCAGTCCAACGGCAGGATGGAGATCACCGTGGAGCCCAAGCCGGCGTCACCACCAGAGCCTTTGGCAGGTGAGGACCAACTTTAGTCAGGATAAGTGTACTAGATGTTCCCCTTCAAATTGGCCAATTGTTGGCGCCCTTCCCACTCAATATTTGGGAAGAGGCCCAGGGCCTTCGCCTATAAATAGGACTAGCCACCCACAGGGTAGAGGGACGGAGATCTAGAGAGGAATCTGGAGATAAGATAGGCATCTAGAATCAACCCTTCAAAAGGGACAACACCACCACAAGAACAGACCCTCGCGAGGCTGTTCTTCCTTGTATTGTTCATCATCAGCCCAAGAGGCAATCCACCACGCCACACACTGGAGTAGGGTATTACACCACAATGATGGCCTGAACCAGTATAAACCCTGTGTCTCTTGTGTTGTTCTTCTCGTAGTTTAGATCCTAGCGATTCGGCGAGGAACAGGTAGGTAGAAGGCGAAACCTTCGCGCGCACCCCAGAGTTCGAACCTCAAGGGTCTGCCGGAACCCGAAATTCAACATTTGGCGCGCCAGGTAGGGGTGCGCCGGGATCCACCTTCCGCTACTTCGTGTCCCGCCGCATCGTCATCACCATGTCCGGCGACCAAGCGGGCAAACCTGCCCCCTGGACAGCTTGGCCCGCCGGCGCAGGACCGCTCGCCCCGGGCGACCCAACGCCCCAGGCAGCTCGCGATCCGCAAGGCACTGCGGGCCGTGGGCAACGCGGGCAGACCCTGACAGCTCTCACGTCGCGGCAGACGCAGTCGGCAGCAAGAGCCTCCAACCACGCTGCGGCCACGACGCCGTACACTCGTCGGGAGCAGGCGAACTCAAGGGCCACGCTCACGGTGTCCCGAGAGCTGCTGCAGTGCAGGCTGATGGAAGGCGGCCGCGACGTGCTGCTAGAGTGGGTGGCAGAGCTCCTGGGCTTCGCCGCCTCGGGGGCTCACCCCTTCTGCACTCAACTCCCGTCTCAGGCCCAGAGCAACCCGCGCAGGGGCCCCACGCGTGCCCACGGGCTCCAAGGCTACTCCGGCCCCAATGAAGCCGTCGACACCGGGCCAGCGGCTGCACTGGCTCCGCTCCCCGCTGCCGAAGAAGGACTCATCAGGACCCACGGCCCCAGTGGGCCGCCGCGTTACCACCCCCAGGTTGGCACATCAAGCAGAGATGCATGGCGCGCGGAGCATTATGACGTGGCCTTCGGGGTGGCGGCCCCTAAAGAGTACGTGCCCCGCATGTTGGACCAAGGGCACCCGCGCGAGGGCGAACAAGGCTCGCTCCTCAGCCAAAGCTGGGGGGACGAGGCACCAGAAGCTGAGCTCTTCCAGGAGCCCCGGGGCGGCCCCACCGGCCACACTGGAAGCGACGATTATCGGGTACTGCTAATTCCTCAGGAGCAGGCATACGGTAATCATGGGTCGCAGGAGATGCATGTCACCGCAGCGAGCAGCTGCCCCGCTCCCGCAGCCTCCTACCCCTCAGGAGGAGGGCATCGGGGGCTGCAGGGGAGGGGCCGAGATCCGACATCACCACCGCGGCGTTCGGAGCAAGGCGTTCCCAGGAGGTAGGCCCTCCGCTAGGGAGGCGCCTCAGGGCCTGCCCCTGGCGGAGGACCCGTGGTCGTCGGGGGAACCGTTGGCGACCGCTCTACCCCATCGGCGGCGTCCTGGTTTCCGGTCGTTGTTGATGGCACTAGAGTGTGGCGCAAGGTGGGGCCCTCGTCTGGCGATATGAAGCAAGGCCGGTACCTGTGAAGAAGGCCCAGCGCCTGTGAAGCTCGCCGCCCCGTGACACTCTCACGTAATAATGAGTGGGGCTGTACACGCCCCGGAGTCTCAGGGGTGCCGGCCTCAGGCCCTGGGGCTCCCTCCCACGCCCAGTGGTAGCACTTAGCTCCGCGCTGGTGAGAAGACGTCCAAGACTAGACTAGGTGCCGGACGCGACCTTTTCTGCCTTGTTTGCTTTTCCCTTGGTTGTTGCTTTCCCCCGCTGGATTTAAGTTGGATTCGAATTTGAGATTTGCGTGTGTTCGGGGAAGGGGTGCATAGTCTCGTTCAAGCAATCTCTCGCATTTCGGTTACGACCTCGCCTCAGCTGCCTCCCCTCGTGAGCCCCTCGCGAGCCAGGTCTGGCCTAGCTTGCGAGCAGCCCAGACTGCCGCCGCCATATCCTCTCAGGAGGCTTTTTCACTGCAGATCCTACAAGTTCGATCAAGAGGCATTTGAGACACCACGGCCTCCCACGTATTATCTCAGGACCCGCACGGGACAAAGGTAAACTAGCCATCCGGTTCTTCACCTAGCCAACCACTTGGCGCGGGCACGTGGGCGATATAGCACCCACTAGTACGCTGAACATAAGCTTTACATGAGGGGCACCCCCTCCCAAAATGCTCTTACAATCGGCAGGTCGAAAAGCCCGAGTTCTATTCATGCAGGGTAAGGAAACAGGAGCAATGCGCGGTCAGTCGGATAAATCCCCCAATGCATCCTTAGGAGCACCACCCGTACTGTCGCTGGCGTCGCTGGCCTCGCCATCGCCCTCTGCATTGTCGCCGGTGGTGTCAGGGCCGTTCACCACGCCGCCCTCGTCGGCGGCCACGATCGCATCATCATCGTCTGAAGCGAGGGCCCTGACAAGAGCTTCCACATTGTCTTCCACCCAGTCCGCCAGGTCATCCCGGACGGCCTGTGGAACTGGGGCAATGGCGGCGTCAAAGTCAAAGTGAGGATCCATGTTCTGGAGATGGCTGAAGACACGGGAGAAGGCATGTCCGAGCAGGGCGCGGCTCTTTTCCTCCACCAACCTATTGGCCCTGACCGACCGCGCCTCCAGCTGCGTCACGATGTCGGTGAAGAACTGAAGGTTGCCGGTGTAGTTGGTTGCATGCGGCGCGCCAACGGCCGCCTCGCAGATGTTGCCCAAGGCCGTGTTGGCTCTCTCCCGAAGCGTGGTGAGCATGGGGGCGTGTTCATGTTCCAGGAGCCGCCGCTGGCGTATCTCGTCCGCATTCTGGCGCGCAACGGCCTCAGCCTCGTCCAGCCGTTGGCGAAGAATAAGCACCTCGGCACGAGAGGTAGTCGACTCCCCCTGCGCCACTTCAAGTGCGGCCTGCAAGGCATCAACCCGCCGCGTCGCTTCCTCCAGCTTGGTCCTCAGGGCGGTGGTCCTACCTTCAGCCTCGGTCCGGATCAACACCAGCCTCTCCTCGAACTCGCGCTCAAGGCTCGAGCGCGCTGTTGCCACCCGACGTCCGATCTCCTCCAAGACACGGGTTTCCCGCGTAGCGACATCATTCTCCTCTCGTGTCACTAAGCGCTCCCTTGTCTCCAGGCGTTCGTACTCACGTGCGCGTCCGGCAGCCTCCAGCGTCAGCGCTTCCTCACGCTTCTGGAGCTCTGCTGGGTCACCGGAAGTCACCTTCATTGACACGAGGGCCGCCTCGCGCAGCTCCACCTGCTCCTCCAGTGAGCGGCACCGGGCCAGGAGTTCCCGTGCCCGCTCTTCCGTCGCCTCTCGCCGCTGGTCAGCTTCCCGGGCTTCCTCGACGGCCTGGGAACGGGCCACCCGAGAGGCCACCAGCGATGCCTTGGCCTCCTCATCGTCAAGATCGCGTTGGCGATGTGCGAGGGTGACTGCCACCTCCAGCTCACGCCTCTCCGCGACCAAGCACAGGCCCTCGGCCTCAAGGCGCGCATCTTCATCAGCAAGCTCCTCACCAAGCAGGCTCACCGCGTCAGCCGCCCTTCGAAGGAACCCGTAGCGAAGAGCGCGACGCTCCCGAGCACGCTCAAGTATGTCTTCCACGCTGTCATCTGCCCCAAGCAAGCGCCGAGGGGCATTGATTAGCGCTCCCCCTCCAGGCTGGGGGCTGGCGCCCTTGAGGCGACCGGGCGCGCCTCGCCAGGAGCCCGGCCTGGGGCTAGTCCATCGCCAAGTGAAGAGCGCTGGGAGTACCCCAGCCAATCACTGTCCACGACCAGACGAGAAGCCCACGACAGGCTGGCTAGGCCCCGAGAAGGCTCACGAAGGAAGGTCACGAGGCGCGTGCGGCCGCGTTGCGCCTCGGGGTGATTCGTCTCTTCGACCGACCTCACCACAAGGGCTCTACTGCTCGGAGCGACCGGAAACGATGGTGAAGGCGGAAGCAGGGGGGATGGCTCCTCAGTCATCTTTGTGAGCTCGGGAGGAAGGGCCCTGCTGAGCAAGGTTCAGGAAGGGCAGCAGAAGAATCTGGAGCTGGGAAGGAAGAAGGCTTACTCATCGACGGCGAAGTACTTTCTACGCTTCAGCAGGCGACAAGGGTAATCGTCGCCCAGGGCCTCCCTTCTCTTTCGGAGGGCCTCAAAGTCCACGCAGAAGCGGCCCAAGAGTTGAGCGCAGGGGTCAGCCTGCGATGAGGAGGGAACGTCAAGACGACCCGCGTCAGGGGTGTCTGCCTGATGCGCGCCGCCGGACGCCTCGCCAAGAAAAGCAGCCGGGGCCTCGGAGGCCTCGGCCCCGGGTGCAGCAGGCGGCTGCTCGCCGCCCTCAGCCTCGGCAGCACGGGCCTCAGGGGACACTCTGTCTTGAGCGCTGCCCGGCGCTGTCGCCCCGGCGGGGGCATCCTCGGCCTCCGGAGGTTCATGCCTCCCTGCTCCGCCACTTGAGAAAGAACCACCTCGACCAATTGAAAGGGCGGCCACTGTCACTGGATTCTCGCGAGGCCCCTGGAGGCCGGCGGGGCGCCGTCCCCATTCGTCGAAAATGGGCATCTGATTCACGAAGTCTCTCCTGCCCGAACAGAGGTACAGCAAGGGCCCCCCTTGCTGGATGCTGCCAGGGTTGGGGTCCCCAGTCAGAACCAAGAGTACCTTCCTCAATGCTTCAGGCATCAGGTCCTCTTCCTGGAGCCTCATACGATCCCCACGCCCGTTGAAGGCCCACATTCAGCGAGAGTGGCGCTGGAGAGGGGCGACCCGGCGTAGCAGGAACTCCTTCACCACCTTGGGCGCCGTCATGTCAAGCGATCTCAAGCACTCGAAGCGACGCCAGATGAAGAAGAGCTGGGGGCTTGTGAGCGTCTCCTGGCCCCAGCCCGAATTGGGGACAGCAGGCGAAGTCGGCTTCGACAGCAGGGGGCTGGGCACCCCCACGTCCACATACAGTCACCGCTTGCGGAACCCAGGCCCGGGCGGAGGAAGACCAAAGTCAATCCCCGAGGCCGCTGTCTCAGGTGCAGTGATGAAGCTCGCGCATCCCGAGCATTGGGCGGGGTCGACGAGGTGCAGAGCGAAGAAGTGGTGCAATAGGGCGACCGAAGGGATGATGCCAACCATAGCCTCGCAAACAAAGGCGAAGACCGCCAGAAGAGTAATGGAGTCAGGACCCAGATGCATCATGTGGATCTGATAATGGGAGAGCACGGCGTTGAAGAAATCCGAAAAGGGGGGAATTAGCCCCGCCCACAGGGTGTCGACGAAATAAGGGACCTCGGTGATTATCCTATCGATGGAGAACCGAGACGCGGGCCAGGCCGTCGTCCTCCCGCATTCATTGAAGATGGTGGTAACCTTGCCCAAGCCCTCTCGATTGACTATGATCGACCGGTCCACAGCGGGGGCCGCCGACGGCGGCGAGCAAGGCGAAGGCATGGGTCCCTTCCCTCTCCCCTTCTTCGTCGTAGCCATGGCGACGGAAGGGGGGGAGGAAAGGTTCGAGATTGGCTTCGAAGCAGAAGCTGGAGTTCGAAAGGAGGAAGGACAGAGGGCGCACGAGTAACGGAAAGGTGAGAGGCTATGTACAACTGCAAGTCCGCCTAGCCTGGCACCAAATGAGGAGGCGTGGGGGAACAGTGCCACCCGCGTCCAATCAACCGCCACGCGGCGCCCAAGGCCGCAGGCTGTTAGGGCCCGTGATGCTTTGCACTTGCCCTTTCGCCTCTCTGCTCGGCCAAGTCCGGGCGCGCCTTGGGCCCGGGGGCTACTGTCGGCGTTCTGGGAATGGGGGTCCCCAGACTTGCCTGCCTGTGGCCTGCAGCGTGGCTCAAAGGGGGCCCAGCACGACCCATCTTCATCAACACAAGCTCAAGACCCTCGCGAGGGGCCAAGCCTCGCGGGGTGGACGACAAGGAGCTTCCTCAGGCACGGCCTCGTCAGGCTGGCTCACGAGTAGGCGGAGAGTTCAAGGTGGGGTACCTCGCGAGGTGCCCATGACGCAAGCCATGACGACCAAGGGCGCCAGCCGGGCGCCAGCCCGCGCAGTGTCCTTCTTTCCTCTTTGGTGCACGGGGAGCAAGCGCAGGCGAGAGCATCAAGCTAAGGCATCCATTTCGGTGCAACAAGACCAATACCAGTCCAACGGCAGGATGGAGGCCACCGTGGAGCCCAAGCCGGCGTCACCACCAGAGCCTTTGGCAGGCGAGGACCAACTTTAGTCAGGATAAGTGTACTAGATGTTCCCCTTCAAATTGGCCAATTGTTGGCGCCCTTCCCGCTCAATATTTGGGAAGAGGCCCAGGGCCTTCGCCTATAAATAGGACTAGCCACCCACAGGATAGAGGGACGGAGATCTAGAGAGGAATCTGGAGATAAGATAGGCATCTAGAATCAACCCTTCCAAAGGGACAACACCACCATAAGAACAGACCCTCGCGAGGCTGTTCTTCCTTGTATTGTTCATCATCAGCCCAAGAGGCAATCCACCACGCCACACACTGGAGTAGGGTATTACACCACACTGGTGGCCTGAACCAGTATAAACACTGTGTCTCTTGTGTTGTTCTTCTCGTAGTTTAGATCCTAGCGATTCGGCGAGGAACATGTAGGTAGAAGGCGAAACCTCCGTGCGCACCCCAAAGTTCGAACCTCAAGGGTCTGCCGGAACCCCAAATCCGACACTTGCGAACGACTTACCGTGGTCTCCCTCCATGGTGTTCTCCGTCGAACTCACTTTGCCAAACCACAAAAAAAGATATCGTCGACGTCAATGCAATGGGGAAGGAAGTCAAATATAGTTACTACCTCCATTTTTTGTACACAAGGCCAGTATATCAAAATTACAATTTGCAAAGGGCCACTAACACTAATCGAGGCAAAATTGATGGGGTTTGCCACTACTAGCAACCAAGGACATAAATATCCCCTGCAAGCATGCGGAAGTGAGAAGGTTGGTTTGCATGGCGCTGCATTAATCAAGCGATGAGGAGTGAGATGGTTAGCTCTTTGGTCTTTGGAGAAACAAATACGCATTAATTGACACGTGAAACAAGGATTTGTATCCATTAAATCTCGTGAAGGATAACCCTGCCTTTCTTTTTTAACACTAGTACTCCTAGTACGTACGTACTTATCCTGTTTGGGTCTAGACCTTGCATTACCAAACTTTGCCACACATTTTTGCCAAGCTTGCCTAAAGTTTTCAAAATGAGAAGGAGGTACACTTGCACACGGCTGTCGTGGCGCACCGCACCCTCACACGGTCGCTCCTGCATGCCGCGGTCGCACCGCACCCTCACATAGTCGCTCCTGCACGCTGCAAAACCCAACCAAGGGAACGCACCCTCACTGACACGTGCTATCGCATGTGAACAAACCAAACTCAGACATCCTATCGCTGACACATAATTTTCATTCACAGAGTATGTTTATCCAACCGCATGTTGGGGAGTATCTGTACGGCCCGTGCGGTGGTGTGTTGGGGAAGAAGAAGAGGTGAGGAAGAAGGAAAGAAGGGTTAGGATACGGGGGATATTCATCCAACCGCCTGAAATGGTAGACTGACCCAAGCCAGGCGACTTGCATAACAAATATATGTTTTTACACAGCAAAAGATCCATAAAAACAACAACATAAAGAAAAACTATCACTGCTCGTGGAAAGAGACGACCTTGTCGTCTTTGGCTGCCGGCACGAACCAGCCGTAGCTACCGATGTGTGTCTCCGCATCATGGTTGTCCTCAGCCTCCAGGTACTCATTCAAGCAGAGCGTGCGGGCGCTCTGCACGGACGAGAGCACCGCCCGGTTCAAGTCAAGGACGTCCGGTTCCGCCTACAGGAGGGCCTCGATGGCAGCAGCATCCGTGCGCTCCGCGTCAAGTCGAGGCTCCACCACCCGGTTCAAGTCCAGGACGTCCGATTCCGCCTGTAGGAGGGCGTCGATGAGAGCGGCATCCACGCGCTCTGCGTCGAGTCGAGCCTCTGTCGCCTGGTTCAAGTCCAGGACATCCGGTTCCGCCTGCAAGAGGGCCTCGATGGCAGCGGCATCCGCACGCTCTGCCTCAAGTTGAGCCTCCGCCGCCCGGTTCACATCCACGACATCCGGTTTCGCCTACAGGAGAGCTCGATGGCAGCGGCATGCGCGTGCTCTGTGTTGAGTTTAGCCTCTGCCTCCCGGTCCTCCTTTAGTATCGCCATGTTGAACCGCTGGTCCGCCTGCACCATGGTGGACTCGGACGCCGGCACGAAGTCGACGTCCATCGTCTCATACCCATCGGGGGCCTTCTGCGCCACGACCTCCGCCATGAACATTGCATCGGCTTTCTCCTCCTCGTAGCTTGGCTCCAGCGAACTCGGGGATTGGCCCGCCGCAAAGCGAGCTTGGGAACGGAGGTCTGTGGCGCCGGCCGCCGCCGCGATTTCTGCGCGGTGCTCCGGCGTCAGCATCTTGCAGTAAGTGATCTTGCAGTGCACCATGGATTTCCGGCAAACTAGGGGACGCTTGATGCGGGCTAGGGGATCGAAAGGTGGGGGAATGGGCTGGAGATTAGGTGTGGTTTTAGGGCAGTGGCTGGCGTAGGCCGAGCAACGAAGGTTCTGGTGTGAATAGTGGTTCTGGTGACGACCGGTCAATCGGTTTTGACTGTACATCGCTCTTGTCGCGTTCGCGTTGCAGCCCGGCACGCTGGATCCTCCACGTCGCTCACCGAATGGAACGCGCTTCATCTTGTGTTTTCGCTCGCTTGTGGGACCGCAGTTGAGAGCAAACCGACGTCCCTCCCCTCCCCCGCCCGCATCATTTATTATACTACCACTCCCTCCGTTTTATGCGGAGTAAATAAAAATAGAGGGAGTATACTACGGATGAGGATCCCTTGACTTGGCCGAACCCATTGAGTAACTGACATGTGGGGTCTAGCAAGCATGGGTCCGCCAGTAAGTGACCGAAAGGGAGGGTAAGGCAGGGATACCTACGTCAAAGGATCCACTTCCACTACTACTCCCTCCTTCCATTTACTACCTCCGTCCTGGTTTATAGGTCCCCTTTGTAGTTTGTGCCAAATTTTGACTAAAAATTTAACTAACAAAATGTTAATGCATGTCAAGAGAAATTATCTCATTGGATTCGTATTTGAACGTAGTTTTCAAAAATATAATGTTTGGTGACATGCGTGAACATTTTGTTAGTTTAATCTATGGTCAAAATTTGGCACGAAATACAATGGGGACCAATAAACCCGGGCGGAGGTAGTACTATACAGGGCCTAATGCGTTTTCGAAGCTAACTTTGACCAATTGTTAGAGTAATAATATATAACATGCAACTTACACAAATCATACGGTCAAATTCGTATGTGAAAGGAGTTTCCAATGATATAATTTTCACATTATACATCTCATGTACTATTAATCTTGTCAATAGTCAAATGCGGTTTTAAAAACGCATTAGAGCATGGTTAATAATATAGCCAGTCGATGGCTATGAGGGACTGCCATGTCATCTATAGCCATCATCTATTATATGCACTCATACGGTAGTGTGGGCTATAAGGTTGGCTATTTCCCGCAAAAAATATATAAGGTTGGCTATTGTATTAGTACTTTTTTCCATCTCCTCTCTACTCCCTCCTTTCCGGTTTATAGTTCTCAATTCAAAAATCTCACCAATCAAGGTAGATGGCGAGTTGTGGAATACTTTTTGTAGTTTTGCAAAATCACCTAATTAATGCTCTTGTTATCCTCAAAAAATTATGTTTATCAATGCATTAATTGCAATGCATGCATGCATAAAGTACATGCATTGGTCAATTTTCTCTTAATACTTGCATGCAATGATTTAATGCACCTTGGAATCTGAACATGTGATGGAAAACAACCAAATTGAGCCTTATAAAATGGAAAAACTAAAATTTTGAGATAAGCCCTATAAACTAGAAAGGAGGGAGTATCTCTTTCTTCATATTTATTGTACTAGTATTTAACTAGGAATGCTTATATAGCTAAGGCTCTTGCATGAGAGCTCACTCCCCTTACTTTTTCACATCTCTCTCCTCCACATAGGCCCTATATAAATGGAAGGAGGGAGTACACATGTTGTCAGTACTCCACGTGTACTATTGGACAAGGAGCTTAAAAAAGTTACTATTGGACTGGCTATACGTGGCGAAATCCTACTAGGAAGAGCATGCGGGAGAACAAGCACATTCACGTGGTTGAAAACAAATTGGAAACCATCTCGAGTACAAATCTAGGAGTACGTACGAATCTAACAATATTGATTGGGCGTGTTGTTTAATCTTGATACCTTTTTGATCAAAGTAGAGATACTTTGACTACACATAAAACTTATATGTAAACTAGAAAGGATAGGAGGGAGTATATTGTACGTTCAAAAATGAAACGAACATTAACTACCCTTTATATATGATTTGCGGATGCTATGATCACCGGTTCAAAATTTTGAATCCGCCTTAGTTATCACGTGCCCCCACTCGTTCTCTCTCGATTTCATCTCGGGGTCCGGAGATCGATTGAAAGAGGACTAGGGTGGGTACATGCAAATGATACTCGGCGGAATGTTCAAATGAGGCATGCGGGAGGATGGACTCGACTGGAGGGCGACATGATTGATGGAGAAGAGGGTTGGAGAGGAATGAGAAATAAGCAAACGCCACATGATTATACTTGAACGACTCAAATAAACAATAAGTTCTCTCGCTTGGCCTACATAGTGAAAGGCCTAATCCGCAATGTGGAGCACTGACGCTCGAATATGGCCGGGAAAACAGGGAAACTAGCATGTGGGGCACCCCCCCGTCGGGATGACATAGCGCAGACTAGCCCAATAGAGGAGCTGCCCACGACCTCCTCGCCACCGACAACCATTCATGTGGGTCCTTGGGGCCAACAACGGGGCATAGCTCCAGCACCGCCCTCTGGATACGGCGACTGCGGTGAGCGACACGCTCATATCGTCGCTAGACACGGTCGGTTTCAGTGTGCCAAGGGTGGCATTAGTGCTGTGGAACGATCAACAATATGTTTGGTTTGTGCCCAAGGTTGCCCCATCAAAGCATTGGGTAGCCAAAATTTTGGTTGAGGTATTGGTTGTCCATGATTTGGCCTACATTGGCAAGAAAAATGAACTAGAGTTGGTTAGAGTTCATTGGCATGCCAAAAAAATGGCAACCATCCAAACAAAGACCAATCTTTAGGTCATGACCAAAATTTTGGTAAGGTGCACTTTGGCCACAATCCAAACACACCCCAACACCCGGCTCGTCGAGGATGCACGGGGCGCCGCGATGCGTCCACAGAGTGGTGTAGCGCAGCCAACTGCATCCTCAGAACCTGAGACCATGCCGGGTCATCTCGCTTTTTCAATGACATGCGGGGATCGCATGTGAGCAAAGGGCATCTCCAATGTTGCCACGACCGCAGCTGACTACCCTGGCACACCAAAACCCTCATCCCTCGCGCCGTCACACGGTGTGTTCCTAGCCGGCGCCAGCTGCCCGCATTCATGCCGTCCGTTCGTATGTCGTCGTTAAGAGGCTCGGTGCCTGAGGAACCAACTCCGACGACTTAATGATGCACCCGGACACTTGGCCTCACCGGAATGCGCTACTTAAAGCGGCAATGCCCAGCTAAGCTCCACACCATAGCGCATCATCCTCCTACCTGGCTCCACATCCGCCATGACCGCAAGTGCGAACGCTTTGCGGGAGAGCTTGTCTTCGGGGATGAAGCTCGAGGTCGCCGCCCTCGCTCAAGTCGCCTCTCGCGACGCAACAGCAGCGTAGCCGGACGCGGACGCGACCGCACAAGCGGTGGCCACGCTGGCGTCCGACTACGGGAGCACCGTCAGCCACGCGTCCTACTTGCATCCATCCAACGTCCGGCACCACCGAGGTCGGGGACTTCTCCGAGGATTAGTAGGGCATGGGAGGCAGCAGGGCATGGTGTGCCAACTGACCGGTCTGTATCCCGTGTTCTACTCTTCCTCACCGGAGACCGCATGTTCACTTCACGTGTCTTGAACCCCGCCCCTGTACATAGAGATCGCAGATGGAGGACGTCGGTCGCCGCCGTAGAATAGGTTTAGGGTCAGGTTTCTTTTATTTTTCTATCCTATAAAAGTTCGAAATGTAATGAAAATCTGCCGTGTTTGCATTAATCTCGGCCGGTGTATATGAACTTTCACAATAATATACATATTGTAGGAGTACTAGCAAGATGCCCGTGCTTTGCACGGAAGATCAAGATCTTGTGGGAGAAAAGGATGAACGAGGGAAAGCCTTATCTACAAATGTGGAGAGGAGTGCGGGTAAATTGTCATAGTTTCCTTCCTATCTGTTAGATATAGATCGGATGGCCTATATTGCAGGATGACAAGCACACCATCATCACCAACTCTGCTTTTTATTGAACCGAGACAAATCTAACATGCAAAGTAAAATAAACACATAGGGTCTATACATACACAATTTACCTTAGGCACTCCAATGGTACGTCCACTACACATTCACGCATTTCACATCTTTCTACATCTACGGGAACCTACGAAAGGGTTAACGTAAATTGCCCCTCTCTCTCTCCTCCCCTGATTTTCAGGTGGTGGGCCCCTCCCTCCCCCCAATCTGCAATCAACAGCTCACACATTTCACATTATGTTAATTATGTAACTTGGATTATGTATTTATAGCATTACTCGTCCTAAAAAACCCAACTAAGCCAACCCCCCAGCATATCACGCGGGAAAAGACCCGGCCGCGCCGTTTTAGTCGGGATTACCAGATTACTAGTAATTAGTATCGATGGATCACGTGAAGCAACAATTTTTTTTGAGGGGGCGAAGCACCTAGTTTAAAAGGAAAAAGGTGGTACACTCACAACACTCCTCTCGCAGTCGCATTGCAGCCCACACACGTTCGGTCCTGCACACGGCTCATGCAAACGGAACGTGCTTCGGCTTGCCTCTTCACTGACACGTGGGACTGCACTTGGAGAAACCGACCATGCGCCAAACTCCCCCCGCCCACCCCGCGAAAATCCTCCCCCCCCCACACAAAAATTCCCCCCAAATCCAATTCAACCGCCCTTCGGCCAACTAGCCAATAATATTCCCCAAACCCTCCTCCCCCTCGTTCCCCTCCACTCAATTCGCTCCGCCAAAGCCGCCCTCCCCGCCGCGCCGATACGTCGGCGCCGCGGTTCGTCGAGGGGACGCACGGCGATCCTCTCGCTCCCACGGTACGCTCTCATAGACTGTCGTCCTCTAGCCACGCCGCCACCTCTGGCTACATTCTTGTGGAGGCGCACGGCGGACAGCTACGCCACCGCTGGCGACGTTCATGTGGAGACGCATGGCGGTCAGCTTCTCCCATGGTACGCGCATTCTAGACTGAGGCCCCATTCATGTCGGTGTAGCGCTGAATGTTAGCTGATAGACGCTGTTAATCTCACTGTTTGCCGAAGTAGTTCACTATCAATATGCTCTGCTTAAGAAGCTTCCTTGCCTTATTATGCACTCAACCTTCTTAGCTGAGATGGCATGCCAAGGCCGATTAGTTGCTAAAATATCCTGCCATATATTTATTGTGACGTAGATTGCCATTGTCTAGTAGCCAATCTGTTAGGTGAAATAGCTCTACACCATTTTATACTCGATCTTTGTTGCTGCGATGGCCTTCGATAGTTTGACGGCTGTGTGCTCGGCCTCATTGACTGCTGAAACAGCCTGCCATAATTTAGCAATCAAATCTGTTTGCTGAATTTGCTTTACATATATTTCATTACTTAGATCTGCTCGTCCAAATATCTTGCCATAGCTTTAGACATCGACCTAGATATTTTTTTCTGGACTTCATAAAAAAGCATATATGTTTTTCCTGTAATATCTAGCAGAAGAACTAATTTGTATGTCTAACAGATGGACATGACTTGGATAACTTCTTCTCAAAGATTCTCCGCTGCATATGTCGAGGGTGTTGAACACTTCATGAACTTTATCAGAGCTGAGTACGGTGGTCCGAAATCAGATGTGCTTTGCCCATGTAGCAGTTGTATGAATTCAGTTACAAGACCCCAAACAACTATGCAAAATCATCTACACTTGTATGGGATGTCGGTCACATATACTAGGTGGGTTCATCATGGTGAAACTGTCAACGTCAATGTTATTGACTATGTGGAAGCAGCAGATCACCATCTTGATCTGCATGATGCTCAGGTGGAAGAGGAGGAGGAGGTGGTGGTGGCGGAGCCAGTGAGTTTGACCAACATTGAAACAATGCTTCAAAATGCTCGTGCATTCCGTGAACTTTCACCTGCAGAAGAAAAACGGTGGGCCCGCATGTTGGAACAATGCAACGTGGTTGTCACCCCAGGAAATAAGCTGTCAGTATTCTTAGCTATGTTCACCTTTCTTTAGGTGAAGACATCTGAGCGGATGACCAACAAATCATTCGATGCGATGTTGGCTGCTTTCCGCAAATCTTTCCTAGATGCGTCTGAACTGCCACACACATACAGTAAAATGAAGAATTTCCTTCGTGCAGTTGGAATTGGATATGATATGATCCATGTTTGTAAGAATAATTGTGTTCTGTTCTGGAAGGATTATGCCAACTTAAGCGAATGCCCGAAATGCAAATAATCAAGATGGAAAGATGGCGATGCTGTGAAGAGGATTCCTCATAATGTTCTGACACATTTTCCAATTACACCAAGATTGCAGAGGTTGTTTCATGATGCTGAAACAAGAAAGGATATATGTGGCACTTTTGGAACCAGGAGTACAGAGATCAGAATGTAATGAGCCATCCATCTCATGGTAGTGAGTTGAAAAGCTTCAATGATAAACACAAAAAGTTTGCTGCTGACCCGAGAAACATTAGACTTGGCTTAGCTTCAGATGGATTTAACCCATTTGGCCACTAGAGCGCCACATATAGCATGTGACCAATGCTTGTTATCCCTTACAACATGCCTCCAAATGTCTGCACCAAAGAATCAAACTACATGATGGCCTTGCTCATCCCAGGTCCAAAAAGTCGTGGAAAGGATTTTGATTTGTTCATGGAGCCTATTGTGGAGGAACTTCAACAGCTATGGAGGGGTGTTCTCACTCGAGACTTATTTAGTAGCCCACCAGCTTTCTGCGTGGTATTATAATTTGGTGCATCCATGATTATCCGGCTTTGGGCACTATGTCAGGGCGAACGACACATGGTTACAATGCATGTGTTCACTGTGACAGGAATCAGTTGTCATATGCAATACTTAGCAAGATATGTTACATTGGACACCACTGTTTCCTTGCCAAGGACAAGACGCATCCTAGAAAATACCGAAGACATGTGTTCAATGCAAAGCATGAAAACTGTGATGTGCCAAAGAGGTTCACCGCTGATGAGTTGCAAGTGGAATTAGAGAAGGTCAGGCATATTACACCAGGAAACCATCTTGGTAATGGTAGCGGGAAAGGGAAGTGTGGCAGGGCAGAAGAGAGATTATTATTTACCCGCAGGTCCACTTTGTGGGACTTGGAGTATTGGAAAGATTTGGATCTGCGGCATAATCTTGATGTGATGCACATGGAGAAAAATATATGTGACAGCATTATCAGCACACTTCTTAATATTGAAGGCAAGACGAAAGATACCTTAAAATCTAGGATTGATTTGATACACCTGGGTATCAGAAAGGATTTGCAGGTGCAAGATGAAGGTAAACCACGGGATATGGCACCAGCTGTGTACGTCTTGGACAAGGTAAAAAGAAAAGAATTCTGCGAGGTCCTGTCACATGTGAGATTACCACATGGATTTGCTTTCAACCCTGAAAGGAGAGTCAGTGCAGATGGAAACAAGGTACAAGGGTTGAAAACTCATGACTGCCATGTCCTACTTCAAAGGTTTTTACCTGTTATCCTTAGAGGATTGGGCCGCCCTGACTTATACAGAGCAGTTGCAGAGTTGGGACAATTCTTTAGGGAACTCTGCAGTAGAAATATCAGTATAGATGATTTGGAGCGTCTTAGAGACAAGATACCAACTATCCTATGCGACCTTGAGAAGATATATCCTCCAGCCTTCTTTGATGTGATGGTGCATTTGGCTGTTCATCTACCTGATGAGGCACTACTTAGAGGTCCAGTACAGTATGGCTGGATGTACCATATTGCAAGGCGGCTAGGCACTTTCAAGGGCTATGTTAGGAACAGAGCTAGACCCGAGGGTTCCATTGCAGAGGCCTACATTGCTACAGAAGCGTTGACATTCTGCTCAAAATACATTGAAACAGTTGATCAGCTTAGCAAAGAGGTGGGTGAAGACAATCCCGGGCTCAATTTTTTCGATTACTCTGTTTGAGTTACAGGGAAGAGTCGAAAAGAGGACAAACCTAAAGATTTGGACAAAATGGTTTGGTATGTGTTGAATAACTGTCCTGAGGTACTACCTGATATCAAGTAAGTACAGTACTGCAACTTATACATCATAATCTACTAAACTTGCAACACATTCTTATATATTTAGATGTTTGACGCGATCACTATGTTGTGCAGCATCTACAAAAAGGAGTTACTGCCGCAAAATCCAAGAAACATTGACAATCTGGTTATGGAAGGATTTGCAAAATGCTTCAAGAACCATGTAAGCTTTTGAATTGCATTGTCAGTTTTTTTAATATATTGAGTACATAAGATGACCAGCTTGTCTATTTTCTAAACATAGGTTAAGAAGATGCGGGAGGATGGGCAGGCAGTTGATGATGCCCTTTACTCACTAGCAATGGGTCCTGATACTCGGGTAAGACATTATGAATCTTGCGTTGTTGGAGATGTGCGCTACAACACCCTTGCATGAGACAAAGGTAGGAAGACACAAAACAGTGCCATCATGAGCACGGATACGTATGACAAAGAGACAACTGAAATGTATGCTAACATAACAGACATTGTTCAGTTGTAGTATATCTCAGTTTCGAGGATCATCGGTGTGTGGTTCTGTTGTGCTATCGTTGGTATAACGTGTTTTCCAGGATCGCAAAACCCAGAGCTGATGATTATTTCAAATCCATCAATGTCAAGGTGACGTACCAGACCAACGAGCCTTTTATTTTGGCAAATCAAGCAACACATATATTTTTCTTGGAAGACACATTTGCACATAGCAATGACTGGAGAGTATTGCAAAGGTTTGAGCAGAGGAATTCGTTTAATGAAGTTGCACAACAAGATGATGCTTACACTGCTCCTGATGTACAAGATAACACAGATGTTCCTAATATCTTTGAGAACCATCATGTCAATGACGCCGGCGAAAAGATTGCCTGTCGTGCTGTGGACATACAAAAGTTGATCAAGAAGAAGCCAACGTTCGAGGACGTTGAGGATGAAGAAGAAGATGACACCATGGGGAATTACAACTCAGACTCATACACATGGCGAAGATGTTGATGCTGCTGCTGCGGATGATGATTACATTGCTTTTGTCGTATTTGCCTGTCAGAAGACGTTTTTTATCTACTATGTGAAATTGTGTTTGCTATGACAACTGAAACATGATGAACATGTTGTTTAGTATTTTGCTGTGAGAACATCACTTGTTATGTATGCTGATTTGTGTTTGGTGATTGTATGACAACTAAAACAATATGACATTGTTGTTTAATTGTACTCATATTTGGCTGTGAAACTTGAATTTGATGACATAGTTTGCTGTTGGACTGCAATTTGCTCGACATCTTCGAATGAGAATGAAGCTGACCCGACAGGGCCTCTGCTATTTATTTATTTATTTATGAGCAAAAGGGGATACCCCCTGATTTCCGTTAATAGAAATCATTAGATGTTCATAACACTACGCCCAGCCTACTACACAGGTTTCATTCATTACTAGTTTCAGCAAAGTGCTCATGTCATAGCCACTGAATACCTCACGAGTGCTACATACACTACAAATAAAGAGACAATCATCCTATAGAGCACATTGATTTTTCCCATTATCTTCACAAGCTCTTTCATCTCCTCATTGCTGTCAAGGTCGTTCAGCAGCTGTTGCTTGGCCATGATCAGAGGAACTGCATTTTTAACCTTCTGCTCTGCATCTTCCTCTTCTGTCGTTCCTTCAGTTACTTGTCCAACACCCCAACCTGCTGGTATTGGGATTCCTCGGCTAACCAAATAATCAGCGTAGTTGCATTCCCCCACATCAGCAACTTCCCAGAAATACAAATCACACGAATCTTCCCTTTTCTGCACAAATCAAATTAGAAGATCATCAACCAAACTATTAAAAAATCAGCAACTGAAAGCAGCAGAACAACACTTAAACATATTATTACCCCATGATTTGGGCATTTGTACAAGACTCGGCTAGGGTTGAGGATTGTGGTTGAGACGCGACAGATGACTCTGTGTGATTTGCAGCAGTGGCACCACACCAACGGCTGCGGGTTGCAATGAGCAATCGACTGCGGTGCGCGTGCCGGCGGGGGTGTGACGAGACCCATAGGCGATGGTACAAGTGGTGACTTGGCGCATATCTAGTTGTTGCCTGCCGAAGAGCAGGTGTACGAGCAGCCAGCGGACATGGTCGCTGCGGCCAGAGCTTCTGATGCTAGGCAGAGTAAGTAGAGAAGAGGAGAAGCGAACGTTGGATATGTCAGTTTCATTACTTGCAGAGTAGCATAGCACCATATATAGTCATAGTCTAGGTTTGGATTCGAACCAGCTATAGGAGCACGTCTCTCTTTTTTCTAAAACTCGGCAACGTCTCTTTACTGGTACACTAGCTTGTTCTGTATGCCTTCCCAAGTCTTTGATTTTCTTTCCCTTTTTTGCGAGGAAGGAAGGAGGACAAAATTGAGAGTTCCTGGGACTCGAACCCAAGACCTCTCGGTTGAAAACCAAGGGTGCTAGTCACTTATGAGGCGAACGTTCCGTGTGAGGAGGATGGAAGACGTACGCATTTTCCTCGCAGTTTTCTTCCTATATATATAAAAGTATGCTACTTGGTGTCTGCTTAGTCAAATGACTGTGCCAACCTTGACCGTTTGATTGACATTCAATGTCTGTCGTGTTTCTTCAGTCTCTTCTGCCTCGAGCCGCCAAAGCCAAACCAGCACCGGCGGGACCGCCTGCTCCCGCCTCCCACGGCTGGCTGTGCTGCCGCACATGCATCGTGTCCATATTGCACCCTAAAACTCTGCGCATCTTCCCCGGCTCCTGTTTGTTCCCGTCCGAGGCCTCACCATCGTCCTTCGCCTTGGTTCTCTCGCCGCGGCGCCGCCCTCCGGTGTTGTCAACATGGTCAACAACCGAGAGGAATAAGGAGATGACTATACATGGTGAGGATGATAGTAGGCACCCAGCAGCGCGCGCAGTAATTTTGTTTTTTTGGGACGGAGAAGGATATCAACTGGGTTGTGCGGGACCCGTGGCCTTTCTAGCCCAGGCTTTTATTTCATATGTTTAGCACATGACCAACCCAGTTTGTTTTTTTCCTTTCTGAAAATGGCTAGACAGCTATTTTGTTTTTTGCAGAATAACCAACATAGGCCTACTTGCTTTTCTACGCCCTGCTGGTCCGGAAATCTTTCAAGACGAGGAGGGATGCATTTTGCCCAGAAAATGGGCTATAAGTAATAAGAAATATGCTATAAGTAATAAGAAATGGGTTGTAGAATGAAAAAATACAACAAATAGGCAATTAGTTCCAAAATATTGTTTTCTTTCGGATTTTGATATTTTAAATTTCATTGTTTTTGTGCGGGTAAAATTTCATTGAATTTAAATTAAGGTATATTTAGATTTAAAATTAATTTGAATCTGGCTAGAAATTTCGGGCTGTGTGCTGTTTGGGACAGATTTGGAGGCTGACTTGTGGGTCTACTAGGTTGACGTGTACTTTGGCTTTGTCAACTTAGTCCACAAACGATTCTAGCAGCAGTGACCGTTGGATGTTAATCCAACGACCGTGCTGCTTCTTCAATATCGAATCTTCTTGCTCCAGCCGCCCAAACCAGCTCCGGTGGGATTGCCTGCTCCCGCCTCCCATGGCCGGCTATGCTGCCGCACAGGCCGCACCGCCCCACCCTACTTCATTGCTGTCCAGGCCATTCCTCTACTCACACACACCTCCTGTTATTTTCCGGTGACGGCAGCCGGACCAGTAAACCCTTGTACTCCCCACCGTGTGGGCAACCATTGCCGAGTCTTCCCTGGCTCCGTGTCTTTCCCTTCCTAGGCCTCGCCGTCGTCCACCATCATGGTGCTCTCGGCGCGGCCTGGTCAACATGGTCAACGAACGACATCCATCGGACGTGGAATGTACGTGGAGAGGCTGACAACTGGGTCCACGGTCGCACACAAGGAAATGCCTCCTTATTATGCGCAAAATAATGATTCCTCCACCTGATAGCTGGGACCCACCGGAAGGGCCTCTGTATTTCATGAAAAAATGTTCCCCCCGCTGACATGTCGGACCCACCAGCTATATCTTCGCACGCAAGGAAGTGCCTCCTTATTACACACAAAAAAATGAATACCCCCTGCTTGCTGGGACCCACAATAGTGGGAGGATGACTTGTGGGCCAACTAAGTTGACGGGGACGGAGGGCTTTGTCAACTTAGTCAATATGAACGATTCTAGCTGCAGTGATCGTATGATGTCCATCAAACGGCCGTAGTGCTTCTTCAACCTCTGGTCTTCTTGCTCGAGCCGCCCAAAGCAGTGCCGGTCGTGCCGCATGATCCTGCCTCCCATGGCCGGCTGTGCTACCGCGGAGGCATCACCGCCCCTACTATTCCCACCGCTGGCCAGGCCCTGCAGCGACGGCAGCCTCACACCACAGCCGAACCAGTGAACCCTCGTACTCCTCTCCGCGCGGGCTCCCACTGCTGCATCTTCCCCAGCTTCACGTCGTACCCTTCTTATGCCTCACCTTCATCCACCGCCGTGGTGCTCTCGACGTGGCATGGTCAACGTGGTCAAGGAACGACTTCCATCGGACTTGGACTATACGTGGAGAGGCTGACAGCTGGGTCCACGACCGCAGCAAGGAAGTCCCTCCTTATTACACGGAAAATAATGATTCCTCCACCTAACAGCTGGGAGCCACCGGACGGGCCACTGTATTTCATGAAAAAAATGTTCCCCCCCGACTGCTGGGACCCACCAACTACATCTTCGCACGCAAGGAAGTGAGTCCGGGCAAAAGAAAAACGATTCGCCCCCCTGACTGCTGGGACCCACCAGCTACACCTTCGCACGCAAGGAAGTGCGTCTGGGCAAAAAAATACGATTCGCCCCCCTGACTGCTGGGACCCAGCAGCTACACCTTCGCAGCAAGGAAGTGCGTCCAAAAAAAAAACGATTCGCCCCTTGACTGCTGGGACCCACCAGCTACATCTTCGCACATAAGGAAGTGCCCCCTGACTGGTGGGACCCACCATCTACATTTCCGCACGCAAGGAAGTGCGTGACAGTTGGGACCCACCTGGTCGAAGCGTACGTAGCATTGTCATTCTAGTCGCAAACGTGTACATACATACTCGTGGATGTAGAGGCGCGCACGTATCGTAGTAGAGGCGCGGATGTAGCATGTACACGTACGTACAATGGCCAGGGTGCAAGAAAGAAAATACGGCCACATACGTACATATGGGCAGGGTCTCGAACGCCTACTCGCGCATACGTACGGCCAGGGCTCGTGTACATGGCTGGGTCAGAATGGAGAAACATCATCGTCGTCGTGTTCATGGGGAGCCAACCGGCTGGGTCGAAACAGAATGCGTCGTCGTGTTCATCTGGAGGGCTCAGACGGAACAAGCGACGGAAACGAGGCTTGGCGTACCGCAAAATGGAGGAAATGGCCTTGTGTTTGACCGGACACGTTCGAAACGGGATCCTGCTCATTGGGAGGGGTCTGGCGTACCGCAAAACGGAGGAAACAGACCTCCTACGGTCGGAACAGGGGTCCTGTTGATCATGAGGGGTGTGGCGTACCGCAAAACGGACGAAACGGACTTGTGTTAGAGCGCTACGGTCGAAATGGGGGTCCTCTTCATCGGGAGGGGTGTGGCGTACTGCAAAACGGGACTCCACAGGATACTGCTCATCTCCACCGTCGACCTCCTCCAGCCTCCACGGGCTACCGTAGACCTCCTCCAGCCTCCACGGGCCCCTGTCCATCCAGCCTCCACTGCGCGCTACTCCACCGGCTACTGTTCAACCACCCCTCCTCGGGCACCCCTCCACCGTCTACTCTTCATCCGTCCCTCCACGGGGTCGTCTTGTTCATCCAGCCTTCCACACCACGGGGTCCTGTTCATCCAAAGGCAACGCCACCGCTCACTGTTCATCCATCCCCCCCGCAACGCTCACTGTTCATCTAGAGAGGCAGCATCCATCGGCTTCAGTTAGCAGCAGTAGCGAAGGAATCGCTCGATCGGGTTCATTTAACAGCCATCGATCGATCGCTCGGGTTCAGTAACGTGTAGCCTGTAGTGCAATCGCTCAGGTTTAATTAGAGCCCAATGTCTCGCTCAGGTTCAGTTAGAGCCAATGCCTTGCACACATGCGCGTACATGTACGAGAGAAACGCGCATCGCTCGGCCCCCGACCTCCCACCGTAACCAGGAACTCCCCAAAATTTTCCTCGCCCTCGCTTCTACCACGGTTTTTTCCGTCATGGACGGCCCAAAGAATGTCATGCATCTGCGTCTCCGGCCCGCCCAGGACGAAAAGCCCATTTTCTGTCATGATTTTTTGTCATAGAAGTAGGAGCCCACCACATCTATGATGATACCGGGTTTTGTCACAATTATCATCATAGAAGTGTCATATGTATGACAGAAAAAAGTTTTGTTTGGCCCAAAATGTCACAGATGTGTCTTTTTTTGTAGTGCATTTGCTTTTATCCATTTTGATGACAAGTATTTCCGGACGGAGGGAGTATTTGTGTTTTTAGAGATGTCAACAAGTGACTATGACTGGACCTTACCAACATACTCAAAAAAGTAGTCTATAATTTTGATGTTACCCTCTTTTCTTGGAGGTGCAGTGTCATCTGGATACCTCATAAATAAATCAAGGACAAATCTGACCCCTTCCTTAAAAGACACACAGAGCAAAATGAGTGAATATACACTCTAAAATATGTCTACATACACATCCGTATGTGGTAGTCCATTTGAAATCTGAAAAAGACAAATATTTAGGAACGAATGGAGTATAAGAGTAGACATGGAGATATATCTCCAGCATGGTCTACAACAAAAATGTGCTGAGCTAGTTAGCGCCGGATGCTCGCAACACGATGACATGAGTTCAAATTCTGTCTTTTAACTTTAGATTTTTATATTATATATTACTTATTTAATATATACTTCTTTTGCTACTGTACTGACAATGGAACCCATAGAGTACTTAGAATACAAGATTAAGGATGGACTTGTTTCTTTTTAACTTTCTATACGAAGCTGTAGCCACCCTGCAAGTCACGTGTACACTGTACATGCAATTAACTTTTTATAGAGGGACAATCATACAGGCAATTAACTCAAATGGATTGGATGTCACTCTATTATTTCCAGCATAAGAGCATCTCCAACTACAGCAAACAAATTTCCTCCCGCTTCCTTCCGCGGAGGTCGACATCAAACGCCAGCGGCATTCATTTTTACAACTCTAACCAACCAGATGAAATTCGTGCAAACATGGACTGATTTCATATAAGCATGAAGGATTTCGTATAAAAAAGTCAAATCTTCATATAAACATGATGGATCTCATTACATTTACATGAACTAAGTGGTGCCAATCCGGCTCTCTTGGTATAATTAATACTCCCTCCGTCCGGAAATACTTGTCCTAGAAATGGATGTATCTAGACTTACTTTAGTTATAGATACATACAATTTATCCATTCTTAGAACAAACATTTCCCGCCAGCTGCAGAGGGAGTACATAATCTAAATGGCCGCCCGCGGATCCCTTTGTCTTCCTCATGTTCGCTAGACACTTGCAGGGTCGACGAAGGTCCTTGGAAGAGACGAAGCAGCAACGAAACCACCTGAATGCGCAGTCGTTGCCTCGACGGTGGCCTTCATGGGTCCCAAGTGGCAGCGACCTCCCGTGTTCTACTTCTCCTCGATGATGGCGGCAGACACGGAGAAGCTGGCCACCGACTCATCACTCTCCATGCACCCGGCTCCTATCTCTACCTGCATAGCGCTGCCGCAGGCATGGGAGGCGCGCCCACAGACACGGGAGGCGCGGCCACCGCAGACACTGGTGGCGCGGTACGACGCGACAACGACGACGCCCGTACCAGCGTGCTCGCCATTGTGCCTGCATGGAGCAACTCGCCACTCCTCATCGAGCCGAACTGGAGCAGCGAGTTGCTGAAGCACGCGCCTGCTTGGGGCGCCAACTGGCTCCATCGGGCCAAGTGAGCTTGGTGAAGCACCAAGCGGCCTCGCCCGTATCTGGAGGGCTCGGCGGGCCAGCCAGCCGGGTAATATGACAGAGAACGGCTCCTCGGAAGCCATCGGAAGAGTGGAGAAAATGGTGAATTAGGAGATGGGGGAGCGGCGGAGGGGTGTGATTCTTGCCCGCTGTCTGTCTGGCCTCGTGTAAATAGAGGACGGACGGTAGGAGCTTGGCCGGCGTCTGGCCTCGTTTAAACCGAGGGCGGACGGGAGGAGCTCGGCCGGTGTTGTGTTTAATTCCAGCCCGCTCATGAACGGACGTGTGGCCGGAGTAGGATTCTCGGTTTGCATGCGGTTTAACGGAGCGGTTTAATGGAGGCGCCGAGCATGCAGCGGGCGGTGCAGTACTATTGGATTTGACAACAGTAATGAGCCGTCAAATCACAAAGGCCCTCGCCTCTCGTGAAACCGACCAAGCTATACTACCCCACCCTCTAGCCTTTTAAAAAATGTATATGCTCCACTTTTGTACAGTAGTAGTATCGATGGATTGCGCCATGGAGCAAAACTTGAAATTTAAAAAAGGTGGTACATATAGAGAGCGCTCGTCGCCAAATTATGCATATAGTACTATTAAAAAGGCTAGTCACAATAATGGTGTCCAGCACAAGTGCACAACCCACCCCTCAAATAAAACTAAGCACCCTGGAATTCTTTGACAAAACTAAGCACCCAGAAACTCTTTGACAACTAAACTGCTGGCTATATGATGTTGGCCATATATATTGTACGTATATAATGTGAAGAAACGAGTGGTAGTACTGTACCAACTAAAAGATGAAATGTAAGAAATACTAGTATGTACGTACTGAAGAGTTAAAGTAACAAGAAGAAGCATAACATAGTTCTGCTGGGGGCTCAGCACAACACACCCTCAAATTAAACTAAGCACACCTGAAATTAAACTTTGCAACTACTCCGGTAGACACTGCATTAGAACCACCATGAGCAACGATATTGCCACCTTACTCGGAGTCCTCGTCCACGTCCTCGCCATCGTCTTTGTCCCTCTTCCTCTTGGCCGATACTTCTTTACTTGAACCACACACTTGGCTCTTGCTCTTCATCCAATCCATGTAGATATTGAAACAAAGGTAGCCATCCATTGCAGCATAGTGGATGTGGTCTATATCTAGTACATTCCGCTGCCATGCATAACGATGAAACATGTATGGAGGTTTCTCCAATTGACGGTACAAAGGATGAATCATGGCTCCTGCAAGGGTCAGCATTGAAGGATGACGAGAGGACACCAGCCCATTACTCTGGAGGTCGAAGGGGTTGCCTACAACGAGGCCTATCCGACCCAGGACTTCTTTGTCGTTCATAAAGTGTACAGTAACGAATTTGACTAGGTTGCTCTCGAGGAAGTTCTTAAAATCCAGGCATTCAACGTCGGCATGGCATATGTGGTAGACCAAGCATAAGTCATGCACGCAAACCTAGATCACGGCGGGATTCTTCCTCTCTTCGTCCTTTAGATCCTTCTCTCATCCCAGGACTGTGGTGTACTCAACATCTAGCCCAGCGACCCACTCATCATCTGAGTTTTCGAACATGCATCTGAAGCGAGAAAGGCATCCTTTCACCGTCGCGGAAGAACAGGTGTAGATGGAGTCGAACTCATCGCCGGTGATGGTTCTAACCTTGTACTCACCGCCGATCATGGAGATTTGGGACGCCATGAATTTGGGAGGAGGGTTAGGATTAGTGGAACTGGCATAATGTGAAAGGACATGATGACTAGGAGAGAACCGCCGTGTATTAAAGGACGTGCGGGGACGAGTAGGAGTGAACTGCCGCGTGCGAACGGCAGGGTAGTGGCTTTCCATTCTCCCATGATACGGGCTTCTGAGAGCCCTTGAATCTGAGATCGAACGGTTGCATGGCGTGATTCTAGACCTATGGGTGAATATCCTATCTTGGAGGGTTATTCTGCAATTTTCTGCAACTTAGCATGCGACCGTTTGATCTCAGATCCAAGGGCTGCCAGCAGCCCGTATCATGGTCGCGCCTACCACGACCGTCGCGCCGCTCGCGCGGTCGCGCCCTTGGATATTTAACATGGTGTGTTAGGCTATCTGATGTTGGCATGTCATACATAGTCATCACTTAGTCACTCATACTACAACAAGGTTAGCTATAAGGTTGGCTATAAGTGTATTTTTTTACTTCTCTCTATCTCTTTCTTTGTACTCCCTCCGTCCCATAATATAAGAACGTTTTTGACACTAGTGTAGTGCCAAAATCGTTCTTATATTATGGGACACAGGGAGTAGTACTTATTGCATTTGCCAAGGAGTGACCTCTTCCAATGAAATGGTGTGCTTATTACTTTTTTGTTGCTAAGTCTGCTTCATTTAATTAGCTATAGACTCAAAATTGTCTTTTCACCTAGGTACATGCGCTTAGCACCATTTCTTCCTTGGGTCACCAAACTAGTCTCTCTCTTCTTGATTAACTTGCCACATCAGACTTTATGCCTATGTGGCAAGCTTAGCACCTATAGGAGCAAGTATGTACAATAGTGTGCTTTACATGGCATTTTTGCATATGTGGAGGAAAGAGAGGCAAGGAAAAAGTGGAGAAGTGGGCTCTCATGCAAGAGCCAGCCTCTACTACATGGTGGAGCATTGGGAGAGGCACCTGTATGGAGGTGGTCAGGAATCGGCAGACTCACGCCGGTCATAGCGCCGCAGTTAATATGATAATGGCAAGTCAAATCACGGGGCCCCACCAGTACGGCAGTAACTCACTGTCAAATCACATAGCCCTACATTTGCAGCAGCCTACTCCCTCATCTTCTCGCGTCTCTATCGAACCGACTAGGCGGAACTGCCCCGCCTACCGCGGAAGAAAAGCCCGCGCAGTATACTTCCTCCGTATAGGTGACCAAGGTGGAGAGGAAAACGAGAGAACTTAATGTTTATTTGCTAAGGCTGGTTGTAATGGTAGTATCATAGCTATATCATGCATGCCAACTAGGCAATTTTGATGAGGTGTCATAGAATTAAATGAAGAAAGAGAGAGACTTGAGTACTATGTGTCATACATGGCAATAAATTAAGTACTACATGATACTAATATATGATACTAAGTATTATTAATACAGTTTTGCTGGAACTCATCTAGATGAGATATAATTTGGTCTCATTCATCTTTTATAGCCATTGGATGTGATGCTATAAGATGCGTGTGTGCTGACGTGGGTTGTATTTGTTCTTGTTTTCAAAGTGAACGAGACCAAATTATATCTCATCTAGATGAGTTCTAGTTACTCCCTTATTAATATCATTGCGTGCAACGAACTGACCACTGCATGTCATGTTTGATAGTTTCAAGTCATTAAAATCATACAAGCCCCACATCTCTTGTTGGTTGATTCCTCTATTTATGTCAAAAAATAAGAAACAACGTGAGAGTTAATGCACCACGCCTATGTGTTTACAATTTGGTTTTCGTAAGATGACTTAATACTCACCTAGACGAAGGGAGTATTCGATTTGACAGTGGGTGGCGCAGTTCCCAATACGGCTTTAATGCAGACAAGGGAGGGAGTAGCGGTTCCCGAAATGTTGAACGACCAATGTGTCCTCCTTGAATTAATGCATGAGGGAAGTAATGGGAGGAGTTCTGGGAAAAGAGGCTGCACGATGTGAATGGAACGAAGTTTGCCCTCATTGCCCTCATATAAAGGCGCCCCTCCATTCCAATGCATATACCACATCGTACGCACCTAAGCATTTGCCTAAGCACCTACACTAAGCACAAAAGAGCTCACTCTAGACCCATGGCAGCGATGCGCTTGAGCGGCCAGCGGCTGTGCCAGATGGTCCACGATGCCGGCCTGCGGCATGGCGCCGAGGATCATCTCCACACGGTGTTGGAGACCGGCTGGTGGATGGCTGCCGTCGATGCCAACTACAACTCTCAGTTGGACCAGATGATCGTTGCCACCAGCAACAAGTTCACCGTCCTCAAGAAGCTCGCGGACGACATCGCCGTACTCCTCCAGCCCACGCGCCCGGGCTCCTCATTGCCTGCCACCCTAATCGGCCTCCATGGCCGGAACCTCTTTCAAGCACTGGTGGCCCTGCGACTGCCCGCCAATGCCACGAAGAATGTCCACCTGGAGGTCGCGCTTGCCGCGAGGCGCCTCGCCCTGCAAGAATTCGTCGACCTACACATCCACGTGTATGAGCAAATCGTGTACATAGGTATCTACAAGGCCGGTGAGGACGCTACGATGTTGGCCTTCCTCAACCGGCTGGATGCCTTGGATGCCTTTGCTGAGAAGCATCTCGACCTCACCACAAAAGCCGCCGCTCCTTAGCCGCCGGTCGGTGGCCCGGCGCACTAAGTTGAGGAGGTGGAGGTCATACGTTCATGGATCCATCTTTCTTCTTGCCTTATGTAACCACCACTGCGATTGCATCATCGTGGCCTTAATTCTTATTGTGATGTTGCATTCTCGTTCCAGTGAATACCGACATGTGTGATCCCTTTGCTTAATTATATGCATCACTCTAACTAGTACTCCATCCGTCAATTTATAAGCTGTGCTTACCTTTTCCATCAACTTCGTGAAATGCGCGGGCATCTTGCTAGAAACACTAGAATATGTCTATATAATCCGTATGTGATAGTCCATTTGAAATATCTAAAAAGACAAATATTTAGGTACAGAGGGAGTAATATATTAGTAGTATATCAAAACAAGAGTGATTTCTTTCAAGTTTGTGAACAAGTACTACTATTCTACTACTTTGGATCCGTGGCAACGCACGGGCACATTGCTAGTAAAAGGAAAAGGCCTGCCGCGTTCGCGTTGCACCCCCACACGCCCGGGAATTGGGAGTACTCCACGGCCCGTCCGACACGACACATAGCTTAGGGAAGGCGTGTTGCCTAGCATGTTCAGTTTCATGTGGGACCGCAGTTGAGCAAACCGACTATTGGCAAACCGCACCCCGCCTGCCGCCGGGTTGGAAAACAGAAACGAGGGGAAGATCTAGCTGTAGCACGGAAGCCAAGAAATTTGGTGTCAGATGGGGCTCGTTGATAGAGTAGGAGCATTCCGTACTAGTACTACTCCTACTAGTACCAAGTTTGTACCCCTAATACTATATTACTAGTACTACCACTATACAACTAGTAGGTACGTGCACGGCACAACATCGTAGGAACAAAAAACAGGAAGATCTTGTTTTGGGTGATTTATCTTTTTTTTAAATCAATGTAGTATGAATAATATGATGTGGGGGGCACCCATGAATCTTATGTGGCTTGGTTGCATGGCTATGAAAGGTTAGAGAAAAATAAATAGATAATGTGTTTAGAGTGCACTCCACTAAATAGATATACTTTGGATCCATTGCAACAGAACGACACATCTATATCTATACCCCCTATATAGTGTGTGAAAAACTTTGAAACTTGGTCGTTGGATGAAGCCAATCCGACGGTACAAAGATGGCAAATCCGAGCACTACTAGTCGTTAGATATCATCCACCAGATTCTGCCACATGTATAATCTAGAAGACTCCATGGTTGAACTTAATTCATGACTAACTTTGCCACAACTAAGCTTGGGCAAATTTATTAGTTCTTCAAAATGAGAGCCACAAGTTGGCAAGCCTAAGGGAATCTTGCCACATTTTTTGTGTGTATGTCATGTGGGGCCTTAGTGTGGCTTGCCTAAGGTGTGGCTTGAACCAAACACTCACCTAAGTTAGTCAAACTTTCCTAACCTTACGTGTGGCAATCTTTGGCAATCTTAGTGGATGTTTGGTTCCTAGCCACACCTTGCCCCACTTTGCCGCACCTAACCTTAGGCAAGTTTGACAAAGTTAGGTAGGTGTTTGGTTCTAGCCACACCTAAGGCAAATATTGTTTTTATGAGCAGTGAGCCCCACATGTCATAGACACAAAGGGTCTGTTTGGTTCTAGGCCTAGCATTGCCACACTTTGCCACACATTTTTGCCAAGCTTGCCTAAGGTTAGTTCATCAAAATGAGAGCCACAAGTTGGCAAGCCTAAGGGAATCTTGCCACATTTTTTATGTGTATGCCATGTGGGGCCCAAGTGTGGCTTGCCTAAGATGTGGCTTGAACCAAACACTCACCTAAATTGGTCAAACTTGCCTAACTTTAGGTGTGGCAATCTTTGGCAAAGTTAGTCACAAACCAAACATGCCCTAATAATTGTGTGGCAAGATTCCCTTATGCAAGCCAAAGTGACCAAATAGGCCCAAAGCAACTCAACTAAGGCAAGTGTGGCAAGTGTGGCAAAAATCATGTGGAAATATATGGCTAAGATAGTCACAATTCAAACAGCCCTAGTAACCAAACATCCCCTAACCTTAGGCAAGTTTGGCAACATTGTATGATAAAGTGTGGCATTGCTAGGCCTAAAACCAAACAAACCCTGTGTCTGCCACAAAAAATGCGGCTAACAAAATGGGCACCACAAGTGTGGCAAGATTTGGCAAGAAGTTGAGTCTATGACATGTGGACCATGTAGCTAGAAAAGTGTTGCAAGCCACAAGTGTAGCAATGAACCAAACACATGCCTAAGATATTGTGTCACGCCTAAGCTTAGGCGTGGCAACCTTAGGCTGCAAACCAAACATCTATATGTCTATACCCCTATATAGTGTGTGAATAACTTTGAAAGTTGGTCGTTGGATGAAGCCAATCTGATGATACAAAGATGGCAAATCCGAGCACTACTTGCCGTTGGATATGATCTACATTCCACCAGATTTTGCCACATGTAGAATCTAGAAAACTCCACATGTAGAAGCATAATGCACAAACCACTAGAATCTCATGCGTGCAATGCACGTGTACCTTACTAGTACTAGTTGGTAGTAGTAATAAACAAATTCCAGTTTTGGCACGAGCTCGTACTACGGGAGCACCACAAGGCCTACCGCAGGAGTTACATTTCCCTCTCGGGGCCCACGGGACCGAACTTCAGTGGCTTAGTGCCCGGCCTATGAGTCAATGACATGCGGACCTTAAATGCGGCTGGCCCACATGTCATTCTCATGGTGGTGGCATGGTTCATGACTCACTCATTCGAGATGAACCGACCGGTGGTGGTGTGGCCGTGGCGAGGGTGCCACAGCTGGGCGTCGGGGCGTTATGAGGCATAGATGGCCACACCGATGGGTAGTACCTGTAGTACAGAAGTACTCCAACTGAAGATTGATGCCTGTGATGAAATGTGTCACAACCGCTGGATGAAAATTCGATTGTGCAGGAGTACGAATTGGAGCACAACAGCGGAGCAGGCAAACCACGTCCAATCGGGTGTGTCTGTGGTAGAAAGTTGATGGTCGCTGAGGGAGTCCTGGATTAGGGGGTATCCGGACAGCCGGACTATATACATCGTCCGGACTATTGAAGCGTGAAGATACAAGAGTCAAGACTCTGGCCCATGTCCGGATGGGACTCTCCTTTGCGTGGAAGACAAGCTTGGCAATCCGGATATTATATTTCCTTCCTTGTAACCGACTCCGTGTAAACTCTAGCCCTCTCCGGTGTCTATATAAACCAGAGAGGATGGTCCTTAGAAGGCCGATCACATTTACAATCATACCATCATAGGCTAGCTCCTAGGGTTTAGCCTCTATGATCTCGTGGTAGATCTACTCTTGTACTACTCATATCTTCAATATTAATCAAGCAGGAAGTAGGGTTTTACCTCCATCGAGAGGGCCCGAACCTGGGTAAACATTGTGTCCCTTGCTTCCTGTTACCATCAGCCTAAGACGCACAGATCGGGACCCCCTACCCGAGATCCGCCGGTTTTGACACCGACATTGGTTCTTTCATTGAGAGTTCCTCTGTGTCGTCGCTTTGAGGCTTGATGGCGCCTTCAATCGCCAATGAGACGGTCCAGGGCGAGACTTTTCTCCCTGGACAGATCTTTGTGTTCGGCGGCATCGCGCTGCGGGCCAATTCGCTTGGTCATCTAGAGCAGATCGACAGCTATGCCCCTGGCCACCAGATCAGGTTCGGAAACTTGAACTACATGGTGGATATTCGTGGATCTATTCCCCTGGCCACCAGATCGACAGCTATGCCCCTGCACCAGGAGCGCCGGATAGCCACGATGAGCACGGTCTAGACCTACTATCAGACAATGCTCTGGGTATCACCCTTGCAGTGGCCCCGGACCTAAATCTGGAGCAGACTGCGTGGCCCGAGGACGGGTGGATGGACCCCGCCCTGCAGGCTGCACACTCATCGGCGGTAGAGCCGAACACAGGCCTCACTTCTGAGTAAGCCTATAACTCCGGACCCCCGGACTCGTATCCGGCTGTTGGTTCCTGTACGCACATCCTCGAGCTAGCCGAGCCAGGTTGGGCTCCGGATAAGGGGTTTACCGCTGCGGATATCTTCCAGCACTCGCCCTTTGGCGACATGCTGAACTCATTAAAGTATCTCTCTTTGGTAGGAACCTCGGAGCCTAACTATGTCCAGCTTGAGTGGGAAGTAGGCGACGAAGGAATTCACTGCCCACCCACCACCCACTTCATTGCCACGGTCGATGATTTAACCGATGTGCTTGACTTCAACTCCGAAGACATCAACGGTATGGACGACGATGTAGGAGAAGTACAGGACCCGCCGCTCATAGGGAGGGGGACAGCCACCTCTTCATTCGATATATATATGGTGGACACTCCGAAGGAAACCAACGGCAATGAGGCAACGGAGGATAACCCCTCAGGGAGAAAAGCAAAGCATGGGTGCCGTCAGCGCCACTCCAAGCCCCGCCACAACAATACCGGCCCTGTCGGGGAAACTGATCCATGAACACCTATGGGGATCGGCGGACCGAGCCCCTTTCGATTCGGTGAGGGCGGAGGTTGAACAAAGAGCGGATCGAGGCGGTACACGCGAGCAGTTTTACCCAGCTTCAGGCCACATGGATGCGTAAAACCCTACTGCTGCTTGTTTGTGTGTATTGAATTTTTGCTCAGGAGCGATGGACGCTGCCAGACTAAGCGTGGGAGTGTTTCTGGAGTTTCGAATGAGCCGAACCCCCTTCTATGTTGCGCTTGGGCCTCCTTTTATACCTTCAAGGGGTCACCGACAGGTGGCAACGTAGACTAGAAGGGTAAAAATGGAAAAGGATGCGGTAGGTGCAGCTACCGCTACTGTGGACACAGTGCACCCTACCTAACTCTGACGGTAGGGGACAAGGGCATTGAATGCCTGTCTGAGTTGCCTAAACAGTGCAAAAAGTGACCGTTAGGAGCGCCACCGTTTGCCACGCTGGCCTTCTCTTCATCTCCGCTTGCCACCGCGCACCCCTAGCTGCACGGCCTCCTGCCACGTGTGCTTGGGAGAGTCCTAGAGCGACACGTTAGCAGGTGTGCTGGAGCATGGGCACGAAGTGGGGGTTTCCCGCAGCAAGCTCCTTGCCGCGGTCGTCGTCTTGTCGTGTTTGGGAGCTTGTTGCTCACCGGGCCTTGCCGGGACGCAGGGCGCGTCGCGGCAAGCTTTCTTGGTATGCCTTGAGTGGCCTTCCCGGCAAGCTCCTCTTGCCGGGGCCTTGTCTCTTCCCGGCAAGGTCCTCTTGCCGGGGCCTTGTCTCTTCATCTTGAATACTTTGTTCTTGAATGGCTCCAAGGGAAACCCGAAGGGTCTTTGGCGGTCGCCCGGCAAGCCTTTGCCACGGGGTGCTGGGACTGCCCATGCACAAGTTAGGGATACTAAGGTACCCCTACTTTAGTACACCGACAGGAGCCCCTGGGCCTGGGCCATACACGGTGCCGAGCGCTGTTGGCCAGGCCCAAAACAGTGCACGGGCACGCGCGGCCTAGGTCACGCCGCACATCTCTCCGCTCCCACCGCGCACGCCCAGAACGGCATGCGTCAAACGCGGTGTCGTGGGTGACGCGGGCGGCGTGCGCGGGGCTAAGCCCCTCGAGCATGCGTCCGGCCACGATGATGGGGACGGTTCACGCCCTCCTCCCTAAACGGAGGTAGGCGTGGGGGCGTGGTGCATTTACTGGACGGGGCCGGTGCGCGGTTTTCGGGACGCCCACTCCCCGCGATCATGAGGCGGAGCGAGGCCGCCTCATCCGTCGCCTTGGTTCTGCATCCCCGCCACGCGGCTCCCATGCGCTTGGGGTCGCGGACGGTGGAAGTGGGAGACTGGGCCGTCGCGAGCAGAGGCAGCGGGTTGGCCCCGACTCCCTGCTCTTCCCGTGCCTTGATTCGCTGAGCGGGGCGGCCGAGCCCCCACCTCGCTCCTTCATAAAGAGCGGGAGGGGAGCACAGAAACCCGCACTCTCTCATCTCCTCCTTTCTTCAGCTTCTGCTCCCCTTTCTCTCATTGGCCATGGAGAAAGGGAACCCAGGCCCTTCATCGGTGGCGGCGAGGGTCGCCGCCAGACAGCGCATCGCTCCCTCTCCCGCGCCCGTGGTGGCAGAGCCAGCCATAAGGGGAAGAGGGAGGGGGCGAGGTCGCGGACGAGGTCGAGGACGAGGTCGAGGCGCTCGGGGAAGAGGCGGGCGGGGCGGCGCGCCAGCTTCGCCTCCGCCGGCGGATCCTCCCCCCACGGCGGTCCATATAGGGGACGACCCTTGCGAGTTCTTCGTCAAGCTGCGCCGGGCGCTTCGTCGTCGCCTCCGGCTTCCAGCTCCGTTTGCGAGCGCGATGGAGTTGGACCCGCCCGAGACACTGAGACTGCACATGAGGGGCTGTGGGATCAGCGGCACGCGAGTCCGCGTTGTATTCCCAGCCCCTAATGTGATGTATCTTGATCGAGGGTGGAAGACGTTCGCCCGTATCCATAGCCTGATGGAGGGGCTTACCCTCCATTTTAAGTTGATGGAGGGCGATCTCCTCTCCGTCAAGGTCTTCGGGTGCTTCGGCACTCGGGCGAAGTGCTGCGTGGACAGCTCCTCCGATAGCGAAGGCTCCTCCTCGAGCGAGAGTGACGAGGAGGAGAGTGACAGCGACGACGAGGGTAGCGGGCGGCGGGGTGGCGGGTCCGACTAGGCGTCAGGCGCCGCTTCGCGCAGCACCGGCGACCCCATCATCCGTGTCGCCGGCTCCTTGAACTCCCCGGGGTCGTCTCCTTGGGCGGCTGGCGTAGGGAGGTTGCGGAAGGGGAAGAGGGCTTGTGACAAGGCCGTCAGGTCGGAGTATGAGGGCGTGGTGCCCTCGACAGCGTGCTGACGTCTTGCCGCCCCGTCTTCGAGCCCCGCTTCCAGCGCCGCCATCGCCGTCCAGCCTTCGGACGGCCCCCGGGATGTTCTCTTGGTGTCTTCTGGCACCCGTAGCTCGCCTAGGCGCTCCTTTTGCCCTTTTCGCCTCCTTGACCTGCCTCCTGAAGAGAGGGACATGAAAGGGATTACGGGCATCTTATCTTTTTAATTTGTAAGCCTTCGGGCCTTAGCTGTATCTAAAACTTGTAATCCTCTCTTTCATGTTTTTCATCATCTATGGACTGTACCTGAGTGGGATGTTTTTAATGAAAAGGGGATGCTTGCCAGGTTATTTGTCTCACGAGTTGAACCCACGCCAAGGAGCAAATCCTTGGTATCCCTCGGACAGACATTTCATCTCCCGGCAACAGGCCCTGCCGCCTTCCCACGTTGCTCGACCTTTCTCACGCCTTTGACGGAGGCGGGAACGAGGTGGGTGCGGTCTCCTCGTTTCATCCCTTTGCTGCCACGACTACGACCAAACTTGGCCCCGGGAACGAGCCCCAGGGCCTAGAGTTGAGGGAGCACGGCAATTTTCGGGAAGAAACGTGGTTTCGCATTCCCCAGTCCATAAGAGGATGCATGATGAGGGATGAAAGACTTCTCTGATATTGCAGCCCCCGGCAACTCTGGTTTGCCGTGAACGATTCTTGGCACTCGTAGCCCCCAGCGATACTGGCTTGCCGGGGCCCAGGTGCCGGCGCGCCCTTCTTCTCCTTTTCGTCCTCAAGCAGTCTGGCCAGGATATGCGAGCCCTGCGAACGAGAGAGAAGCAAAAGGACGGACACTCGACCTCTAGCATGCATGCTATAACCCCGGGGTGGAAGGCTTCGGGTACTCTTCCGACGAGGAACTCCAACCCAGCGCCAAGCTCACTCTGTTATTGAAAGGCGTGGCGGCGGCGCTCCAGCAACTCCGAGAACGGATCCCAAAGCAGTTGGCCGACGAGTCACGCTCGATTTGTGCCAGAGTTCTGGAGAAGGTGCTGGTGAAGGTGGCCTTCTGCAATCCGGGCCTCAACCTCACCAACTTCCTCAAGAGGCTGCCGGCGGACGCTGATCTTGACGCACTTAAGGCCCTCGTCGCACCCATTGTGGACAGGGTGAACGAGGTCGAAAGGGTTGACGGTGGTCGCGTAGATTAGGCCGTCCGTTTTCTTCTTTTCTTGTCGCTGCCAGTCATGTCATGGGAACACTTTATTAGAGGCGCGACAAGATATTTTTGTAATATAACTCTATCTTAGGCAAAAAATTGTTGTGTTACTTGCTTTACTCGACTCTTGGCTTTGTATGGCTCTGCCCTACGCTTTCTAGGGAAACTTGCCGGTGCAGGCACCCTTGCCGCGAGCGCCGAGTGCGGAACTTCAGCAGCCTGCTGGCGGGGTCGCTACCGACAAGCAACCTTGTCGTAACTAGTTGCAGCTCACTTAAGTTGTTGAGTGGACTCGAAACAAAGTAAGGGCGCTAGCGGCTCACTTAAGTTGCTGAGCGGACTCGAAGCAAAGTAAGGGCGCTAGCAGCTCACTTAAGTTGTTGAGCGGACTCGAAACAAAGCAAAGGTGCAACTAGCTACGAGTTGGTTCCTCCGCGCACAGGTTTTCCATACAAAGCACGGTCGTTCAAGGAAAATAACTTAAAAACTTAAAAAACTGATTGCTCAAGCTTTAGCAACTTAGCTTTTCTGTCGTCTGCTTCCCGGCAAGGAGAAACTTTCTTGAACGGCCTGGTCCACACCATTATCTTCTCCTCCCCCCCGGTAAACCTTGTGGGCGAGGGAACCTTCCTTCTTTTGAGAAAGAAACAGAGAAATAAAGTAATGATATCGAGCCTTGGGCTCGTTATTGCTTATCGGGGTCTGGTGCTGCACAAAGTGTCAGATAACATATGCGAAAAAGGATTATAGCATAAAAAAACTGACAAGATGTGCGGGGCACATGAACTTTACTGGTGCACGGGGTCTGCGCCCGGCTTTGTACAAAGGATTACATGCAACAGCGGCAAGACTTGTACAAAAGGTGGTTGCCGGAAAAGCTTCCGGCAACCGCGCCCTACGGGTAAGACTTACGAAGATGTTCGATGTTCCAGGAGTTGCTCACCGGAATGCCATCTTCGGTCTCAAGGCGGACAGCGCCGGGCCTAGTGACTCGTTTCACCCGATAAGGGCTTTCCCACTTCGGCGTCAACTTGTAGGAATTCTTGGCGGACTGAACACGCCGAAGAACAAGGTCGCCTTCCTCGAAGCTCCTGGCTTTAACTTTGCGGCTATGGTAGCGGCGCAAAGCTTGCTGGTAGTGAGCGGCTCGCACAGCAGCCTGAAGATGGTCTTCCTCAAGGAGCAGCGCGTCATCTTGCCGCAGCTGCTCTTGCTCAAGCTCATCATAAGCGAGCACTCGAGGTGACCCGTATACGAGTTCCGTGGGGAGAACTGCCTCCGCTCCGTATATTAGAGCGAAGGGTGTCTGGCCAGTGGCTCGATTTGGTGTCGTTCTGATTGACCAAAGAACCACCGGCAGCTCCTTGATCCAGTTCTTTCCGCACTTGTGCAGCCTGTCGAAAGTTCTGGTCTTGAGCCCGCGCAGCACTTCAGCATTTGCCCTTTCTGCTTGACCGTTGCTTCTCGGATGAGCAACAGAAGCGAAGCAGACCTTGGCGCCAAGGTCTTGGACGTACTGCATGAAGGTGCGGCTCGTGAATTGCGTGCCGTTGTCGGTGATGATGCTGTTAGGGATCCCGAAACGGCAAACAATCGACCTGAAGAACTTGACTGCTGACTGTGCTGTCACCTTCCTCACTGGTTCCACTTCCGGCCACTTTGTGAACTTGTCGATTGCGACATACAAGTACTCAAAGCCCCCGACGGCTCGGGGGAAGGGGCCAAGGATGTCGAGCCCCCAGACCGAAAATGGCCAGGATAAAGGGATCGTCTGTAGAGCTTGAGCTGGTTGGTGTATCTGCTTGGAATGGAACTGGCACGCTTCACACTTGGTTACTTGTGCAGTTGCATCCTGGAGGGCTGTCGGCCAAAAGAAGCCTTGCCGGAAAGCCTTGCTGGCAAGTGCCCTTGCGCCTATGTGGTGACCACATATGCCTCCATGTATCTCCGCCAACAGCTGTTGTCCATCTTCCCGGCGAATACACTTCAATTTCACACCGTTGAGTCTTATTCTGTACAGTGTGCTGTCGACAAACTTGTACATACTTGACTGTCGGGCTACTTTTTCAGCTTCTTCTTGCTCTTCGGGAAGCTCTCCTGTCTGAAGGAAACGGACAATCTGTCGCGCCCATGCTGGAGCTTGTGGCTCGACAACAAGGACTAAAGGCGTATCTGTTGCTGCGGGAACATCCGCTTCTACGGCAAGGACTTGCGGCCCTGCCGGAGCTTGATGTTCCCCGGCAAGCTTGCCGGAGCAAAACTTGTCGGGAGCATCTGCTTCGACGGAACAAACCATAAGGTTTGCCGGAGCAGACTGCCCCTCAGCATCCTTGGTGTTGATCTTGGGGACTTTCTTGGTGGCGGCTTCGGGGAGCTCTGCCGGAAAGTAGTCACCAAAAACCAACTTCCTCTTTTTGCTCTGTCCAGTTGATGGTGTCACGGATGGTTGAGTCAGCTTGAGCACAAAAATCCCTGGTTCCACAGGTAACTTTAGTGCTGTGCACTTTGACAAGCCGTCAGCAATATCGTTCTGAGCTCGTGGAACGTGTTCCATTTGCAGGCCGTCAAAGTGTGCTTCTAGCTTTCTCACTTCATCAACATAAGCTTCCATCAATGGACTATGGTAGTTCTTGTTCACTTGGCGGACGACAAGCTGCGAGTCACCCCTTACAATGAGTTTCTTGATCCCAAGGTCGGCTGCGATTCTGAGGCCGGCAAGCAAACCTTCATACTCTGCAGTATTGTTAGTTGCTTGCTCTTTGGGAAAGTGCATCTGGACTACGTACTTGAGGTGCTCTCCGGTGGGTGCGACAAGCAGCACGCCAGCACCGGCGCCTTGCAGCGAGAAGGCACCATCAAAGTACATCAGCCACTCCTTGTTTGTCTCTTTGACGGGGATGCTTGTCTCTGGAATTTCTTCGTCTGGGGTTGGCGTCCACTCTGCTATGAACTCTGCCAATGCTCTGCTTTGGATAGTTGAAGTGCTCTCAAACTTGAGGCCAAAGCTTGACAGTTCCAGCGCCCACTCGACAATCCTGCCTGTTGCTTCTGGATTTTGCAGTATCCTCTTCAACGGAAAGCGAGTGACAACTGTTATCTCATGTGCTTGGAAGTAATGGCGCAGCTTTCTCGAGGCCATGAGGAGGCCGAAAAGCAACTTCTGCACTCCAGAGTACCTTGATCTAGCTCCCTGCAGAAGGGAACTGACAAAGTAAACTGGGCGCTGCACCATTTTCTTCTGCACCTCCTTGCAGGTCTGCGCAGATTCATCTTTGTCGGGACCAGAGCTTGTCGGAGAAGCCCCCTGCTTGTCGCTGGATTCACTTGTCGCGGTCGCTGGCTCATCATCCGCCTCCCTCTCCGCTACTAACGCAGCGCTAACCACTTGATTGGTTGCCGCTAGGTATAGCAGCAACTTCTCTTGTGGCTTAGGTGCGACAAGTATTGGAGTAGAGGATAGGTACCTCTTCAAGTCCTGCAGCGCGGCCTCCGCTTCCGGAGTCCATTTCATTGGACCTACCTTTTTCAATATTTTGAAAAACGGCAGGGCGCGCTCAGCAGACTTAGAGATAAACCTGCTGAGAGCAGCCACGCAACCGGCAAGCCTTCGCACATCCTTGACGCACTTCGGTGCTTCAATCTGCTCGATGGCCTTGATCTTGTCGGGGTTGGCTTCAATTCCCCGCTGAGACACAAAGAACCCGAGAAGCTTGCCGGAAGGGACTCCAAACACGCACTTCTCGGGGTTGAGCTTGAGGTTGATCTTGCACAGATTTGCAAAAGTTTCTTCTAAATCTTGGATCAGGGTAGCCTTGTCCTTACTCTTGACCACTATATCATCCATGTAGGCTTCCACATTTCTGTGTATCTGCGGCTCAAAAGCGACATGGACTACCCTTGCAAATGTTGAACCAGCATTCTTCAACCCAAAGGGCATCCGTACAAAACAGTATGTGCCGCAAGGGGTGATAAATGCGGTTTTTTCCTCATCCTCTTCTGCCATGAAGATTTGATGGTATCCTGAATATGCATCAAGAAATGAAAGCAAATCACATCCAGCTGTGGATTCAACAATCTGGTCAATGCGCGGCAAGGGAAATGGATCTTTGGGACAAGCTTTATTGACATCAGTGAAGTCTATACAAAGCCTCCATTTCCCGTTCGCCTTGCGCACGACTACAGGATTGGCCAACCACGTGGGATGGAGCACTCCTCTGACAAGGCGTGCTGCTTCCAATTTCCTGATCTCTTCTGCAATGAACTCTTGGCGCTCCACTGCTTGCTTCCTAACTTTCTGCTTGACGGGCCGCGCATGAGGACAGACGGCAAGGTGGTGCTCAATTACTTTCCTGGGAACACCGGGGATATCAAACGGTTGCCATGCAAACACGTCGACATTCTCCTGCAGGAAAGAACCGAGCGCGCTTTCCTATTTGGGGTCAAGCGTGGCACTGATGGTGAAGGTACCACCAGCGCCGTCCTCCTTGGCGGACACCTTCTTGGTCTCGGGTGGAGCTGCCATCATCTTCTTGCACTTGCCGGTGGAGCTCGATGGTGCGTCCTCAACGGTAGCGCAGCACTCCGAAGAGGTGCGCTTGCCGGAGTGGGCATCAGAGCTCTTGCCGGACTTGGTCTTCTTCTTCCCTCCGGGAGCTTCAGCGGCAAGTTTGTTGTGATCAGCTTCGGTTGCTGCTTCCCGGTAGATCTTGTCGGCGCAGATAAGGGCATCCTTCTTGTCGCCGGGGACAGAGATGACACTTATCAGGCCTGGCATCTTGAGTATGTTGTATGCATAGTGAGAGGCTGCCATAAACTTGGCGAGCGTTGGACGGCTAAGGATCCCATTGTAAGGCAATGGAAAATCGGCAACGTCAAATGTGACCCTCTCAGTTCTGAAATTCAGCTCGCTGCCAAATGTGACCGGCAGCATGATCTTCCCCTTCGGCTTGCTCCTTCCCGGGTTGATTCCTTGGAATGTGCCGGTCTCTTCGAGCTCGCTGTCAGGGATCTGGAGTTTCTGAAGGACCGCGGAGGAAATCAGATTCAAGCCGGCCCCGCCGTCAACTAGCATCTTCGTGACCTTGAGGTTGCGGATAGTTGGTGAAACCAACATCGGCAAGCACCCGACCGCAGTTACGCGATCAGGATGATCCTCAATGTCGAAGATGATAGGCGTGCTGGACCATTTTAGAGGCTTGCGTGACTCTATGGATGGCTCTGCTGCATTCACTTCCCGCATCCATTGCTTGAGTTGGCGGTGCGAAGTATGCAGAGAGGCGCCACCGTCAACGCACAGGACCTCTGTGGCTTTCTGAAATTCCTGCTCATCGGCCTCATCATCATCCATGTCTTCGTCATCGTCGTCATCTTCATCCTTGTCGCGGCCGCGGGGAGGTCTGTCTCCTTGCCGCTGCTTGGCTTTGCCGCGGCGTCCTCCCCGGCCGAGGCGTTTCTTGCCAGCTCCTCCAGCACCTTCCTGGGCCTTCTCCTTGTCGCGTCGCTCGTATTCAGCTTTCTGCAGCTCAACGAGCTGCTCAACCTTCTTGCAACTCTGGAGATCGTGGCCCTTGGTGCGGTGGATCTTGCAATACTGCTTGCCGGAGCCGTCCTGCTTGTCGGCGGCCGCCACAGGCTGGGCCTCCTTGCCGGAGCCACCAACTTTAGCTTCCTTGGCGCCACCTTCGTTGCCGGTCTGCTCGACAGCTAGCACTTCCTTGCCCTTTTTCCTTCTGTTGTTCCGCCGCCGGCCTTTCCTTGTCGGGGCGGCATCCTCACTGTCGGATCCTCCTGCTCCGGTACTCTCTCCGGGGAGCCTCCTCTCCTCTTCAGCGCGTGCACACTTGTCGGCCAGGGCGTAAAGCTTGCTGACGTCTCTGATCTTACACACGTTCTGATGGAACACGCTGATGATCGCGGCGGGGTGGACGTCTGGGATGTTGTGCTGTACACGGCTGAATCTCTGAATCTACTTGCGCAGTGACTCTCCTTCCTTCTGGGCGAGCAGATGAAGATCGCTCTCTTGGCCATGTGGCTTGTGGCCGCCTGTAAAGGCGCCGACAAACTGATGGCATAAATCTGCCCAAGAGGAGATGGAATTGTCCGGCAAGTGCATGAGCCAGGACCTGACGTTGGGCTTGAGTACCAGCGGGAAGTAGTTGGCAAGGATCTTGTCGTCCCGTCCTCCGGCAGCCTGCACCGCAATGGTGTAGATGCTGAGGAACTCCGACGGATGCGTCTTGCCGTCGTACATCTCTGGTATGTCTGGTTTGAAGTTCTTTGTGCCGGGCCACTGGACTTGCCGCAGCTCACGGGTGAACGCAGGACAACCTATCGCGTACGGGAGATCGCCTGGTTCCCCTGGCGCATGCATGTCAACAGAGGGCTCAGCGCGCTAGTTGGATTGACGTCGCGCTTCTCTTCGGCGCTCGATGCGGGTTCGAGCGTCTTCTTGTTGTCGTTCATGGAGAACTTGGCGCTGGTCGCGACGAGCTCGCGGGTCCGACGACGCGGTGGCGCCGCTTTCGGGGTGGACCCGGCGAGTCGGCGATTTTGGCCTTCGTAGTGGAGAGTGCATGGAAGTCGCACCTCCCCTGGTCTTGTTGCCATCGGCTCGAGTCCGGCTGTCCTGCCGCGGCAGCGAGGTGCTTGGTTGCTGCGCAGTGTCGCCGTTGGCGAAACCGATGAGGCTCTGGATAGTGGCCCTCCATTCGTCGGTCTTGTCCGCCGTCGGAGGATAGTCTAGGAGCAGTTGAGCTCGCGCCAAGGCTTCTGCTGGAGTGGTGGGCGGCGGAGGTGAACGGTGCGAGGAGTGGGGCGTGCTCGGACTCCTAACCACGTTAGAAGGAGCAGTGCCCCGTCCAGGCGACCGTACTTCGCTCGAGCCAGCATGTTGACGTGCATGTTGGTCTTGAGCGCCTCGAGAACCACCAGCTTGATCTTGGCCCAGCGGACGTATGGCACTGCGAACGCCATGACGCTGCTGGTCCCGCGCCTCCTGAGAGGGGCGCGGTGCGCGCATGGACGCCGAGGTCTGTGCCGCCTTGTCCTTGGACTTGGCCGCACTGAGGGCTCCCTCGTCGACGCCCATTCTTCCGCCGGCATCCACTCCACCACCCGTTTGCTCCGGAGGCGGTGAAAGCGACGCAGACAGAATAGCTGCCTCCGAATCCTTCTTCTTCGGTGGCATGTCGATGAAGACAATGAAGATTTAGCTCGTGTGCACGCCGGATCGGTTTCGCACAATCTCGACGCCCCCTACCTGGCGCGCCAAAGATGTCGGGGAAGCTGATCCACGAACACCTATGGGGATCGGCGGACCGAGCCCCTTTCGGTTCGGAGGGGGGCGGGGGCCGCACAAAGAGCGGATCGAGGCGGTACACGCGAGAAGTTTTACCCAGCTTCGGGCCGCACGGATGCGTAAAACCCTACTGCTGCTAGTTGGATTGTATTGAATCCTTGCTCAGGAGCGATGGACGCTGCCAGACTGAGCGTGGGAGTGTTTTTGGTGTTTCGAATGAGCCGAACCCCCTTCTACGTTGCGCTTGGGCCTCCTTTTATACCTTCAAGGGGTCACCGACAGGTGGCAACGTAGACTAGAAGGGTAAAAATGGAAAAGGATGCGGTAGGTGCAGCTACCGCTACTGTGGACACAATGCACCCTACCTAACTCTGACGGCAGGGGACAAGGGCATTGAATGCCTGTCTGAGTTGCCTAAACAGTGCAAAAAGTGACCGTTAGGAGCGCCACCGTTTGCCACGATGGCCTTCTCTTCATCTCCGCTTGCCACCGCGCACCCCTAGCTGCACGGCCTCCTGCCACGTGTGCTTGGGAGAGTCCTAGAGCGACACGTTAGCAGGTGTGCTGGAGCGCGGGCATGAAGTGGGGGTTTCCCACGGCAAGCTCCTTGCCGCGGTCGTCGTCTTGTCGTGTTTGGGAGCTTGTTGCTCACCGGGCCTTGCCGGGACGCAGGGCGCGTCGCGGCAAGCTTTCTTGGTATGCCTTGAGTGGCCTTCCCGGCAAGCTCCTCTTGCCGGGGCCTTGTCTCTTCCCGGCAAGGTCCTCTTGCCGGGGCCTTGTCTCTTCATCTTGAATACTTTGTTCTTGAATGGCTCCAAGGGAAACCCGGAGGGTCTTTGGCGGTCGCCCGGCAAGCCTTTGCCGCGGGGTGCTATGACTGCCCGTGCACAAGTTCGGGATACTAAGGTACCCCTACTTTAGTACACCGACATGCCCCGAAGATGAAAGTAATCCGGATGGTGCCGAAGAGGAATACAACCCTAATCAGCCTACCTTCAAGCAGGCCAGACCGACCATGATGAGATACTCGGAGAGAGACAACTATATATACCCCTCTAAAGACGAAGTAAGCCTCGGCGATGACGAATTCGGTGTGCCTGAAAATCCAGTGGAACAAGTTCACTTCAAGCTACGACTCATGGCCATGGCAAGGAGCCTGCAAAGGAAGCAAGAACAACTTTAGGCTGAACAAGATTTTCTCGTGGATAGGTGGACCAAGATCCTGGCTACCAAAAAATACGGACTCGACCACCCCGACAAAGGGTATGCACGGCAAAACTGGCCACCCCAACCTGAGAAGCATAACCCAAGGCACACACCCCGACGTCCACACATTACCACGGTCCAAGGCAGTAAGAAGAATACACGACGAGGCATCCTAAAGCCTCGGTGCAGCGGTCATAAACGTCAAGTCAAGGAAGCTGGTGCCAAACCCAGTAACTCCCAGTCCGGTCAATGGACAAAAAGCAGCTCAAGCCTATCCGGCCCGAGCCACATACTTGATCAACCATGTGAAATACACGGTACTCCTAGAAGGGCGGCAAAGCATACCAATAGAGAATGCCGGATCCTCAAAACAAAGCGACCGGTCGTGTGCTGGATATAATGAAGGAAGGTGTCTAGTCAAGAGACACCAAACCCCCCTAGAGCACAATAGTACGACCGATTGCCCCTATCACACCAACCACAACAATTCAATTGTCGTACCCCTAGACCTAGTAGTCCGGGGGCTCCATCACACATAAAGCTCCCACGGGTATGAAACCACAAATAACACCTTCTACAAGATGTCAGGTGCAAATGCTAAGTTCATTGGCCCACCGCTCTAATGGTTATTTTTAGATAACCAAAAAATACCACGCCATCAGCGCATTCCCCCCATACGGTAACTCATCGTATGCTAGCGGGATGAACCACGCTGACTAGATTCCACGTGGTAAACCATTAGGCCAACACCGGTGATATACTCACGCCTACATGCAAGGCCGAACCCCGCCATAGAGCGGAAATCATACAGCTGCCGGAGTAGCGAGTCGTGCATGCCTATCAAAATTCTGATATGACAGCCAACTATCCGGACACCAACTAAGGAGTCCGTGCTACTTCACGGTATAGCGGCTGGGGTCACCAGGATCCAATCAGGAACCCTTAGACCAACCACAAGAGGACATTCGACTGCCTCCAAGCATTTGCTTTCACAAACTAACTTTGATGCAGAACAGTACCGGCGGCGTGGAATCGGCCCGGACACAGAAGGACAGGACCATGTAGGTAGAAGGCAGTTCGAATACACTTTCGATCCACTCACAGCCCCCTACAGTCCGGCCATCATAGGTTCCGCCAAAAACCATCTCTTTTCATAATCATAAATTGCACTCATATGCATAGCCATATTATCTTGCTACAATGCGTAGACTTAAATAACACGTACCGGCTGTCACTTATCATCGACGCCTCTTTGCCACAAAACTGCAGCCACGATTCGTGTCACGCCCGGTTATGCTAGGGGCTTCATAATACGGCAATAAAGTCCGACCACCTTCTCGGTCGCTCGATACCCCGAACTTATAGCACTATATGCATCAGCTCCGAATCATGTCTTGGGTCATTGGTTGGGTTTGCCCGGATCCCATGTTTTGGTACCTTGCGTTCCATTCCGTCGGCTAAGGTAGCACTGAGAGAACTACTGCGATTGTGTCCCGGTTCTGCCGCACGAGCACCTCAGTAGAGAAAGCTGAAAACCGACTGTCATGATGCAGTGAGAGCTGGTCAGCTGTTCGAGAGGTTGTCAAATCCTTAAAGATTTATTCTGCATAATGCCATCATAAATGCAGATTGCGACGGATCGGTCTTCCGATCAGGCGCCAATAGAGCCCCTAGTTCGGCCTTCCGAACACTAGGGGCTGCGCCGACCATACTCGAGCTCATATGGCTAAGTGAGAGTAGTAAAGCCCTATAGTCCGATTGCCTGGTTCATAGTGAGAAACACCTCCTTAAAAGGACCCAACCATGGGATAAAGAGTGTTCAGATATACCCCGAACACCCCCGTATTTTTACGTGGGGACAGAAGCCGACGACTGGCCAACTCTCAGGATTTACATACAATAAACAACCGCATGGGAAGAACATATGTTCAAACAAAACAGGCAATCTATAATAAAAGTGCTAGTATCCCATATTACAAATATCGGCATGAATGTCCTCAGGGAAATATAATGTCTTTGGTGCACTCATCTGCCGCAAGGCGGTCCCCCTTCAGTACACCTTCATAGTACAGTTCGGGCTTGCGGTGCTCCTTACCCTCCGGTGGCCCCTCAGTCATCAGCTTCTCCGCGTCAAGCTTCCCCCAATGCACTTTTGCATGGGCGAACGCCATGTGTGCACCTTCTATACAGACTGATCGCTTGATAGCATCAAGCCGAGGACATGCGCCCACAACCCGCTTCACGAGTCCGAAGTAACTGCTTGGAATTGGCTCCGCAAGCCATAGTCGGACAACCAAGTCCTTCATGGCTAGTTCGGCCGCCTGGTGCAGTTCGACCAGCTGCTTTAGCTGATCGATAAAAGGCACTAGATAGTTCGGCGCCAAATACTGCGATCAGAAGCTCCTCTCCGCAAACTTCCTCTCCTCGGTCCAGTAGAATTGGGCGGCGTCTAATATGCTGCGAGGCAGATCCACAAACACCCATGTAAAATCAAGAATTCAGCTTGTCGCTTAGAGTTCTCCACACTATCATGTAATAATGGCCATAAATACAACAGGCCTTACCAGCCACAACTTTCCGGGCCTCCTGAATGTCCCGTATGGGCTTCTTCCCGAGCATCCTCCGCGGCTTGGAGAGCTTGGGCGAGTTCGGATTCTTTCCCTACTAGACTCTGCTCCAAGCTATCGCTTTTCCTCATAGCCTCCTGGAGCTTCCGTTCAGCTATGATGACCCTGGCCTCGTGTTTTTCACGAAGCGCCTGTTCGGCGGCAGCCTTCTCATTGGCATCAGCCACAGCCTTCTTCAGTGCCTCATATTCGGCACTCGCTCCTAGGGCGTACAACACAAATACTTTTCAATAGGCACAATTACTCATTCGTGCCTAACGCAAGACAATGTTTAAACATACCTTGCTTATCCTCCAATTGCTTCTTCACATGGCCAGGTTCTTCCTCGGCCCGTTCCAGGCTCTGCTTCAGTTTGGACACTTCCGCATTGTGAGCGGCCGTTTTCTCCGCAGACGCCTGTTTTCAAACAAAGGGGTATACATCATTAACAAAGGTTCCCACGACAGAAGGAGGTTTGATCCCCCGCCCGGCTCTATATCTTTTGCCGGACAATGTATCAGGGGCTACTACTCATATCATGATGATTCTTTAAAGGTTTCTTAGAAGCCATACCTCAAAAGCCTTTATAAGGCCAAGACAGGACTCATTCAGCCCGCTTTCGGTAGACTGAATCTTTCCAACCATCGTACCCATGAGGGTCCGATGTTCCTCAATGATAGACGCGTTCTTCAACGCCATCGATAGATCGCCTGCCAGCTCTGCATGGACAGAGGTTACCGACGGAGTAGACAAGTCTCCCTCCGTCGAATGTGGCCGCTCGCCCGATCCCGGAGCCTTAGAGGTATCCGGGACCTTATCCGGCTAAGTGCCAAACTCGAGATCGCCCCCATCGACAACACGCCGTGGGGCCGCTGCTCCCACGTGTCCGGCCCCAAGGACATGCCCCCCCACCGCTCTGGGACACTTTGAGACGACACCTTGGTGTCAGACCTAGGCTTCGGGGAAGGAGCCTCCGGAGGCGTCTCGCTCGCCACAATGTCCGAGCTTAGCGAATCCTCCAACGAGGATGGTCCGACAGAATAACTCGCCGGGCTATACGAGATATTGCGACTGTCGGTGTCAAAACTGGCGGATCTCGGGTAGGGGGTCCCGAACTGTGCGTCTAGGCGGATGGTAACAGGAGACAAGGGACACAATGTTTTACCCAGGTTCGGGCCCTCTTGATGGAGGTAAAACCCTACGTCCTGCTTGATTAATATTGATGATGTGTGTTACAAGAGTAGATCTACCACGAGATCAAGGAGGCTAAACCCTAGAAGCTAGCCTATGGTATGATTGTTGTTCGTCCTACGGACTAAAGCCATCCGGTTTATATAGACACCGGAGAGGGCTAGGGTTACACAGAGTCGGTTACAATGGTAGGAGATCTACATATCCGTATCGCCAAGCTTGCCTTCCACGCCAAGGAAAGTCCCATCCGTACACGGGACAAAGTCTTCAATCTTGTATTTTCATAGTCTTGGAGTCCAGCCGATGATGATAGTTCGGCTATCCGGACACCCCCTAGTCCAGGACTCCCTCAGTAGCCCCCGAACCAGGCTACAATGACGACGAGTCCGGCGCATATGTTGTCTTTGGCGTTTGCAAGGCGGGTTCTCCTTCATGCTCCATGTGTTTGCCGGATAGTGTCCGGTTGCTTCATAAATGTTGCGCTCCTTGGCTTCCACGTCCAATAATGGCCTTCTTCCATGTGTTGTACGAATGCGAAAAGCCAGGGTATTCTTACGTTTTTACCCCCTAGCTGCGCGAATAAGCTGCCTATAAGAGAGGCGAGGATCCAAATCACACCATCCTCCTTCCGCAAGTACTCGGCGAGGCACATCTGACAAAAAATCCATTCCAACATGGATAGTCGACGCGACTCCTCTTCTCGCGCTCCCAGTCCTCAGCCAGGAGATTGGAGGAGATGCTCAGTCCCGCATAGCGAGTTAGTGACGCTCCAAGCAGAGGGATACCTTCCCCCAGCCTTTATGGTTCCGGTTCGAGCCGGACTGGCCACCTACAAAGGTGGGAAGCAGGCGGAGAGCGTCCCCAATCCCTCCAAAGGAGAGAGGGTATGCTTCATCCCCTACTTAATAAGGGGACTCAGATTTCCCATACATCCGTTTCTCCGGGGGCTCCTGGAGTTCTACGGACTCCAACTTCACCACCTCACGCCTGCCTCTATTTTGTACATCACGGGCTTTGTAGCTCTTTGCGAGCTGTTCTTGGGCATCGAGCCCCATTTTGCGCTGTGGAAGAGGTTGTTTTGCCTCGTACCCCGTTCTCACGAGGGGTCAATATATCAAGTGGGCGGAGCCGAAATATGGTGCATCGCCGGGACCGGATATCTATCCGGAACCCCGAAGAAGGCATCCGAAGACTAGCCTTTGGAGTGGTTCTATATGGAAGACGCCCCGCTACCGGATCCAGTTCGGATCGGCCTCCCGGAGTTTAGCAACGCTCCTCTGAAGAAACGCCGGAGTTGGCGCCCACGGAGCCCTCAATGGGAAGATGACAGGAGCGTCCACTATGTGATGGGCCGGATACGGTTACTAGCCCATTCCGGACTAACCATGATTGGAGTCATGGCCACATGCATTATGCGAGTGGTGCAGCCGCTCCAATATAGAGTCCACCCCATGTGGGATTTCAACGGGGAGAATGACGCTACCCGTCATGGCCGCACGGGGCCGAGATCGGCCGCCGATCTGGTGAAGATCCTGTCCGGCTTGTACAAGGGGGAGAAGGAGGACTTCCTCCGCACGAGTCCATTGAATGGATTCTCCATGAATAACCCTCGGAGCTGGGTAAGTGGACGTTTATATATCTGATCCGTGCTTTCAAAGATAAGTGTCTTACTTTATGATTTCGACGCAGGAACTGCGCCGGGATGTGGAGGGCATAGAAAGCACAACTCCACAACCCGAGGATCCGGGAAGATCCCTTGATCCGGCCTCCGAAGAGGATCCGGACATAAAGGTGGAGACGGGGTGTTCCACCAGCTCAGCATAGACAATGCTTTAGTCGCCATTACGGCTATCCCGGTTTATGTCCGGCTTCCCAGGTGAGTACAACCGAAGTCCTGACACCGTTACTTTTTTAATGCTTCTTTCTGACCACCGTGTACCAATGGTGCTTCGCAGGAGGTGCCTTTACGGCGGGAAGCAAAGCCCGCGGCGACTGGCCAAACGAGGTCAGTGCGGCCTAGCAGGCGGAAGAGGAGTGCGGCGCGAATGGAAACATCGTCGCAGAGGTATGGTGCACCATTGTCTTTTAAGGGAAAGACTCCTGAGAGGTATATTAATGCTCATGATTCTTCCAGGACAAAGAGCGCTCGCCGGACTGAGTCCGGAGAGGGTGCCAACCAAGCCTCCGCCAGCCAGGCTCCAACGCCTGGTCCGGAGGGGGAGGCGAGCACAAGGCGCGAGCCGGACGTTCCTCCAATGGAGGATACTGACAGGTTGTCTGCCACCAGGTCTGAGGTGGAGAGTGCCACGAATCACCGGTGCCGTCGGGCAGTTCTTCGCGACGCGTGTTTCTCCCCAGAGGCGTTGAATGCCTTTAATGCGGGAGACGCGCACCTCCGTGCTGGTCAAGATGGTTTAACCAGAGCCATGGAGCAGTATGTAAAAGACATACGGGTGAGGAATTTTAATAGTTATATATGCCAGTAGCCCCCGAGACTTAAAATAGTTAAACAAACTGATTTAAGGATCATTTGTGATGCAGGATCTTACCGAGAAGAATACCCACCTGTCCCAGGAGCTTCAAGAATGCAAGGCCCAACTTGAGGCCGCACTAACCGCTGTCGGGGGAGCCACGGAGACCCCTTCTGGTAATTCATATTTTGAAAAGAGAAGTAGTTTATGAAGTGCGGCGTGTGTGTATAGTCTGACAATAATATTGCAGAGGGTGCCGGACTAGATCCGGACAAGCAACATCTGCTGCGCCAGTTGAAGGCCGGCGAGAAGGTGCTTATGAGGGTGCAGCAGGAGAGGAACAAACTCCAAGATGCCAACACCCAGCTAGGCGAAGAACTAAAAGATGTTCGGGTCCAGCTGTCTAACTCCGTAAAGGAGAATCGGCGGCTTCGTCGCGGCATCTATAGTAAGTGCTTGAGCAAACTCTTTTGAAAAGAAGAGTTCGGCGAGGAAGTCGATTGACAGAAATGTGTCTGTAGGTGTGCTCACGGGTCGTCCGGCGGAGGAGATGCCTGGTTCCACGGGAGACCTTCTTCCCGAGCTGCTGCAACTGCACGAACGTGTTCGGCAGGCGATGAGCGGCGTCGTTCAGGCCTTATGGCCTTCCGTCTCCCTACTCGAGGGTCTTGGAGGGCTTGCTGAGAAGCTTCAGGGAGTACGGCGGCGTCTCCGTCTGTGGAAGATATCGGCCTGCCGTCAAGGCACCAGGGAGGCCTGGGCCATGGGGAAGACGCGGTACCCGAAGGCTGACCCAAACCACATGGCCGAGGTCGGACCTGTGGGACCCGATGGGAAGGAGATCCCTGTGAGCCTGATGTACGACCAAGTAGAGTTGGCCGCGAAATATTCCCAACAGGACTGTAAATTAGACAGCCTGTTAGATGGGATTGAAGAGGAGTACAATCAGTCAGTTTGACGATATAATTTTAAAATGACATTTAAAGTGCCTTCTAGCCGGATTGTAGATCGTTTGTCTTTGCGGACCTTTTCGCTTCAACCTCGGGACCCAACAGTCTGAAGTGTGTCCGAATACCCTTACGGTTATAAAAGAACCGGGGCATGCATGGAGACAAGGCGTAGGGGTCATAATTGCTTTATCAGACAAGTGCCCAACTAGCTATGTTATATTACATGGTTAGTAAGAAACATCTTCCAGGGAGAATTATTCCGTTAAGGGTTCCTTTCCCTGGGTGGCATGCCCTAAAGTGCATGCCCGGACTGCGAAAAGAGCAGAAAAAGCATCTGGGGGCAGATAAATAAATAAGTAATAAATCATCTTTCAAGTCACCGATCGAATATTCCCTTAAGAACGCTAGCCTTCGGCTTCACCCAGTCTGAGGTACACATCCGGATGACCCGGCAGTAACAATCGCAGAGGTGCTCCCTTTACCTCCTAGCCGAACAATCGGGAACGTAGGGGTAAGCACAGGAGCCAGGCAACCCGGCTTGGCCTAAATTTAAGTCATATCGATGCATATAATGGTGATTAAAAGGTACATCCGGAAGTATGACACATGTGTTGGGCATGAAGCCCGTATAAATAAGCTTCTGTTAAAGAAGCCCCCAGGTATAATGAGTGCGGTTAGCACAACGAGTGAGTGCGAACAAAGCGCAGATCAGCCCTCAAGAGGCTTGTACTGAAAAAGGGAGGGGGGAGGAAAACAAAGACAGCGGAAAAATATGAAAGGCGGACGGAGGAAGTAGACGAAACCTGAGTCCGGCGCTAAGCGTAAAATCTTCGAAGACGGGCTGTGTTCCATGGGTTTGGCTCGAGTCGGTTGTCAGATGCGTTGCGTAAACGGTGTGCACCACCGATAAGGACTTGGTCGATGATGAAGGGACCTTCCCATTTGGGCTTAAGTTTGTCCTTTTTCTTGTCCGGCAGGCGTAGAACTAGCTCGCCAACATTGTAAGTTTTGGCCCGTACTTCTCTGCTTTGATATCTTCGAGCCTGCTGCTGATAGAATGCGGAACGGGATTTTGCCACGTCGCGCTCCTCCTCTAAAGCGTCCAAACTGTCCTGCCGATCCAACTCAGCTTCTCTTTCCTCGTACATGCACACGCGAGGTGAGTCATGAATTATATCGCAGGGCAAGACTGCCTCAGTGCCGTATACCATAAAAAATGGTGTGAATCCGGTAGTGCGGTTTGGTGTGGTCCGCAGCCCCCAGAGTACGGAGTCGAGCTCCTCTACCCAGTGCGTGTTAGATTCTGTGAGGGACCGCACTAATCTGGGTTTGATGCCGCTCATGATTAGACCATTTGCTCGTTCCACTTGACCGTTAGTTTGAGGGTGGTAGACTGAAGCGTAGTCGAGCTTGATGCCCATGTTTTTGCACTAGAGTTTAACCTCGTCGGCCGTGAAATTCGTGCCGTTATCAGTGATGATGCTGTGAGGGACGCCAAAACGGTGTACTACCCCGGATATGAAATCTATCACAGGTCCGGATTCTGTCGTTTTAACCGGCTTGGCCTCTATCCATTTGGAAAATTTGTCCACCATGACCAATAAGTATTTGTGCTTGTGGGTTCCCCCTTTAAGGGGTCCAACCATGTCAAGCCCCCAGACCACGAACGGCCAAGTGATGGGTATAGTTTTGAGGGCGGTGGGTGGCATGTGGCTCTGATTAGCAAAGAGCTGGCAACCGGCGCAACGTTGGACTAAGTCCTGAGCATCTGCCCGGGTGGTCGGCCAATAAAATCCTGTACGGAAGGCCTTGCCTACAAGGGCCCGGGCGGCGGCGTGGTGCCCGCCGAGTCCGGCGTGAATTTCAGCCAGGAGATTTCGCCCATCCTCTTCGGAGATACACCTTTGAAGGACTCCGGTTGTGCTTTTCTTATAAAGTTCTCCCTCATGGACCTTGTAGGCTTTAGATCGCCGAACTATGCAGCGGGCCTCATTTTGGTCTTCGGGAAGTTCCTGCCTGATTAAGTAGGCTAGGAATGGTCCCGTCCAAGGGGCAATTACTGCCATTATTTCGTGGGTTTAAGGTGTTATTTCATTGGCTGAGCCACCGATTGTGTCAGAATGTTCTGTGTTGGGTGGTGCAATTGGTTCCCGGTTGTTATTTCCGGACTCCTCTTCGCATAATACGGATGGCTTAAAGAGCCGTTCCAGGAAGATGTTTGGAGGGACGGCGTCACGTTTTGCACCGATGCGTGCCAACACGTCTGCTGCCTGGTTATTATCCCGGGCTACATGGTGGAATTCGAGTCCCTCGAACCGGGCTGACATTTTTAGCACAACGTTACGATAGGCTGCCATTTTCGGATCCGTGGCGTCAAAGTCTCCATTTATTTGGGATATTGCGAGGTTTGAATCCCCGCGCACCTCTAGGCGTTGAATACCCATTGAGATTGCCATCCGGAGGCCATGTAGAAGGGCCTCATATTCGGCTGCGTTGTTGGAGTCCATGTACATTATTTGAAGTACGTATTGGACTGTGTCTCCGGTTGGGGATGTCAAGACGACGCCAGCCCCCAAGACAGCCAACATTTTGGAGCCGTCGAAATGCATGATCCAATTGGAGCGATGAAGTCAGCCAAAACTTGCGATTTTATACCTCGCCGTGGTTTGTAGGTTATGTCAAATGGTAAGAGCTCAATGGCCCATTTTGCAATCCTGCCCGTCGCGTCGCGATTGCTTATAATATCATTGAGAGGTACTTCGGTGTCAGGACCCCGATCCTAAGTCACACCGATCTAGCATGTAACACATCATATCACTTTGCGGCCTCACGCACGGTATTCCCACGGGTGCCACCTTACCTGGCCCGGGACCGTTTGCGCCTTTTGGCTCACGTATATGATAGTGCTGCTAGCATCCATATGACTAAGAACCCGGGCTGACATGGCTAGTCGTGAACCCAAAGTGGCACTAACTTACAGGGACAGGCATACATGACCCAACAACGAACGTGTCGGTCATCAGCGAGTGAATCCAGGCTGTAGCACTGGGCTAGCAGGACTTCGGTGAACCAGGCTGTAGCGGGCTAACAGGACTCCGGAATTCATCGCGTGACATTTCCCCGAGGGGACAGACACAGGAACGAAGAAGGACACATGCCGGCCAGCCTAAGTGTTCCGGAGCAGTAGCAAGCTACCATGGCTCAGTGGAAACAGTAGGAGTCATTTCCCGGTGAGAGAGGCTACTAAGGATAAACAACTAGATAGTCAGATCCCACACATACCAAGCATTTCAATAACATACACACAATATGCTTGATATGTGCAAATACAACATGGCATCACAACATGACTCTACAACTCAAGCATTTTATTCAATAGGCTCCGAGGAGCGAGATATTACAATCATGGGTCTCATGACCCAACATTCAGAGCAACAAGTCAAGCACAAGCGGAAGCTTAACATGTCTGAGTACAGACATCTACAAATGAAAAAGGCTGAGAAGCCTGACTATCTACCAGATCCTGCCGAGGGCACAAGATCGTAGCTGAGGTAACAAGCTAAACATCGAAGTCCACGCGGAACTACTAGCGAGACTGAAGTCTCTCTGCAAAAACATAAATTAAGCAACGTGAGTACAAATGTACCCAGCAAGACTTACATCAGATCTAACTACATATGCATCATTATCAACAAAGGGGGTGGTGGGGTTTAACTGCAGCAAGCCAGCTTTGACTCGGTGGCTATCCTGAACTACGACTGCAAGTAACTCTTTGAGGTGGCGCACACGAGTCCACATATTCACCATATCAATACACCACTATGGATCCGCTCCCGTCTCCCTACGAGAACGCCATCCATAGCACTCACGCTTATCTTGCGCATTTTAGAGTATCCACTTTCACTTGTCTATGAACTGTACAGGCAACCCAGAAGTCCTTTACCGCGGACACGGCTATTCGAATAGATCATGTTAACCCTGCAGGGGTGTACTTCTTCACACACGCTCTCACCACTTACCGCCGTTTACACGACATGTACTCGGCAACCTTCAAGCGGAAGCCCAGCGAGGGTGTCGGCCATGACCTGACTAACCACACAAGTCTCTCGTCCAGGTTTATCGCCTATTCGGGTTCCATCCGCAAGGAGATCCGGCCGGGGTGTCGCTCATGGCCCCAAACGATGTGTGCATGGTTCCCAAGCCCACCATCGCGGGTGGATCTACGCTTGGTACACCGTGCCACGGTGCCTAGTCTGTCCCAAGCCCACCTGTACCAGGTGCCACTTGGTAGACTACTAACACTACCTACAAACACCAGAAACTAGTTGCAACTCCTGGACAGAGATCATGTTGATTAATAAGTAGAGAGAGTCAATTAAGGATCCCACTGTGTGGTAGTAGCTGTTCATGGATCACAAACACAGAACTCAGTTCCTGAGGACGGCTGCAATGAGACAACCCACCATGTACTCCTACATGGCCTCTCACCGCTACCTTTACCAAATCGTGTTCACACACTTAGCTCTCAACAGTAGGACATGTTCACACACCTCCGATTCATTCCCGATGAATCAGACCTGACTCAACTCTAAGCAGTAGCAGGCATGACAAACAAGCATGAATGAGTAGGCACATCAGGCCTCAAACAACTCCTACTCATGCTAGTGGGTTTCATCTATTTACTGTGGCAATGACAGGTCATGCAAAAGGATAAAGGGGTTCAGCTACCGCAGCAAGTAACAAATATGTCGTTGTTGTCCTAATGCAGTAAAAGAGAGCAGGAGCGAGAGAGAGTGGGATTGTATCGGAATGAACAAGGGGGTTTTGCTAGCCTGGCACTTCTGAAGATAGCATTGAGTCTTCATCAGTGTCAACGATCACAACATCGGAACATCGTCTACTGAGAGGGGGCAAATACCGGCAATCAAGGAAGAACACAATCAATGCAATGCACAATATGATGCATGATCATGACATGTCAATATGCTGTGGTTTGAGCTAATGCAACTAGCAACAAAGTTAAATGAAGTTGGTTTGAACCCTAAGTTTAAATCCAAACTCCATATGTGAAATTCAAATGTCATTTATATGATTTATGCTAAACAGCAGCTATAAGTTGTTCTAACATGCATGAAAATGGTACATATGGATAGATTGGATTTTTTTGATCATTTTTCATATATAAATTATTTAATTTGGTGTTACGGTTGAATTTCTATGAATTTTAGAAGTTTTGGATATTTTCTAGAATTTCCTGTATAAGAATAAATCCAGAAAATAATTTACTGCGTCAGCCTGACGTCGGGGTGACGTCATCAGGTCAAAGGCGCCAGCCCAGGTCAAACCTGACGGCTGGGGCCCACATGTCAGTGTAGCAACTAAGTAACAGGGTTAGTTAGTGTTACGTTAGCACTAACCTAGGTTAATTAGGGCCTGGGCCCACTGGTCAGTAACTAACCTAACTAACCTAGATAGGATTAGCCCTAACTACTTAGTTAGCCGGGCGGGGCCCGCATGTCAGTGAGAGAGAGGGGTCAAACCTCGCCGGTCAACACGGTCAGCCCGCTGGCGTTTAGCCGCTAGCGACGACAGAGATGGCGGGGCGGCTCAGAAATGATCTACAGGGCACCATTCGATGCGCGGGTTGCACCTATGGGTTCCGGGGAGTGAGGCGCATCCATTGGTGGAAGTGGTAGGAGCTGCGGTGGTCGGGATCGACGGCGGCGACCAAATCGGCGGCGGCCGGAGTTCGGGTGCTCGCGGTTTTGGTGCTACGGCCTGCGGGAGGACCAGCCGTTTGCACCTACGGGGTCTACGAGAGCTCACGAGCCCAACGGAGGTACGCACGAGACCATTTGGTCACCGGAGCCTCGTCGGCGACGTGTTCGTGCGGCGGCGCGGTTCGGTCTTCAAGGGGGCGACGGCTACAGCAAGAAATCAAGGCGGGGAAAAGGGGGATTCGGTGCGGAAGCTCACAGCGGTCACGCAGAGAAGCTCAGACGGCTCGGGGAGGCGTCGGGGACAGTGAATCGGACGACGTCATCCGGCGGCCGTGGTCGGGGAAGAAAGCCACAGGCGTCGTCTTGGGACCATCCTGGCTTGTGTGGCTCGGCGAGGGGGGAGTAGAGGTTGCGGCGGAGCTTCTGAGAGCATCGGCGGGGCGAGGCCGTGGATGTGGCCTCGGTGGTGCTCGTCGGCGGCAATGGCTGTGCTCAGTGGCTGCGTGTAGGAGAATCAGAGGAGGGGGAGGGAGAGCAGCGAGTGAGGGAGAGGATAGAGGAGCCACGGGGCGTCTCCAGGCGCTTGAATGGGGGCGGAGAGGAAGCAGGAGGTGGAAGCAGTAGGTGGCTGCGGCTCGGCTGTGCGTGCGCCACGCGCAACGCCAGTAGCCGCGAGGAAGACAACGTGCGACGCGGTGGGCTGAGCCTAACAGGCCAGCTACTGTAGCAGGTAGGCAAGGTAAGTTCCAGGTGAGCCTCTGTTCTTTCCTATTTTTATTTCTCTTTTCTATTTCTTCTGAAACTTGACGGCTTTATTAAAAATACTTAGGCACACTCAAAAATCACCAAACTGCTCATGGACACTGTTTGGAATATATCCAACACGGAACATTTCAGTTTAGGATTATTTGGACATTTTAAATATTTTATAGTATTTAAATGCCCAAATTCAAATAGAGTATGATTTAATTCAGAGCCCAGATATGTCATGGAAAATGTGCATCACCTCTGGCTACTGTTTACAGTATTTTCCATAAATGATGAACATTTTTAAAAGCCATTTGGACTTACTGAAAATATTTTAGGTGAACCTAGTGAATTCCTTTAATGCTAGGGTTTAGGCAATCCCCATTTCAACTTTAAAAGAATTTAAACATGATGCAACACATGGCTAGCTAGCTCAGAGCAAACCAGAAGCTAGGGATGTGACAACTCACCCCCACTAAACGAGAATCTCGTCCTGAGATTCAAGCGTAGGGTAAGATGACGGGGGGACGCAAACTAACACAATCTTCACGATCCAAGGTGCACTTCATGAGAATGTTGATTCGATCACCATCTTTGTTTCGACGTCTTGCTCTGAGATCTCCATCTAACATGACAACGAGAGGAAAAGGACAACTCTAGAAGAATCGATCTTCTCGAAGATCAATCAACTTAGGATCAACTCACAAAGTGAGTCATAGCAACATCTCTTGAGCTGAGGCACAAAGCATACATATAGAGGCATGGAGTGGAACGGATGACGAAGGTTCACTAGGTAGACAACAATTCCACAATTAAGAGGGTGGTGAATGGTTGTCAACGTAGCGAGGAGTTGAATAGCCATGATACCATAACAAGACATTTTAGAGGAGGTGACTCATGGAATCATCCTTTAAGTGGCAAAAAGAATTACCTTTGATTCAAAGATCATTGAAACTCTTTATACCGACTTAAGGCAAATCACAAATGATCCTTTGGAAGAGTTCGAAAGAGTGGCATACTCAGTTTGGAAAGGAAACTAGAGTTATAAGACAACTCGGCAAATGGAAGGCACAATCCAATGGATACCGGGGATATAACCTAGTGACTGAGCGAGCTCTCAAGAACTTGAGCATTTCCATATTCATCTGGGTCTTACCAACATCCGTGTCAAGGATCCTGGCAACACAACGTACTACCATGATGAACAGCGATGGACGATGCAGATACAAAGGAAGATAACCTTCTCAGATTTCACCTTAGCGGGGCCAAGGGAACAAAATCTAGATGATCGACCGAGAGACATTTAGCACTCCGCTTCTAATGTTCTCCTTGATGTGCTATCGTAACCATTAATAGATATGGTTTGGTATCTAGAACATCAAGTAACAGGTCAGACTTCGGGAGCTCAAGAATCCATAAGGGATAACTACGGAGGTAACTCCTGCGAGATCCTTTGGGGAGGTGGCCAACTTCTTCAATCAAGATACTACAATAATAGGTCTTCTGGCTAGGTGTGTTGGCCATGACATCCACTTTACCGGGTTACAGAGAGACCAATATTATAGTTCTTGGGAAACGTTCCAACCATCATATCTGTCTGAGATTCAGATCTGGTTGGTGTCAGAATAATCCAGACTTATAGAGTCTAGGAAGAAAAATGAAAGTTTGCAACACAAATCGACGAGATGACGTTGCGAGATTCTCGGGAAATGAACTACGATAGCAAGATCCAAAACATGAGCTGGTTCTGCTACCACGTGTGAACACGCTATCCCAGACAAACATGATCACATGGTAGTCTTACAATAAAACACTACCGAGTTCTGGTTGGGAACCATCATCGAGGACAACAAATTCCTAACATAAGTCATGATTAGCTCTTATGAAGGGACTCCTTCTCCTTGAACAAAGCAATCAGTGGCTTGGGGTGCTAGAAATATCGATGGAATGGAGGTAGCTAATCTCTCAAGCCATAGTATACTTCGCACGTGCGTGACTGACTTGGGATGATTCCAGAGGAAGCAAAACTAACTTTCTCGAACTCATGGCGGCAACTTACACCAAATGCACGTGAATCAGAGGAAGTCACTTCTTTCATCCGGACATATGCTCCATGAGCGGATCATGAAGATAATGCTTATAAAAGTTTCCAATACTAGCTGGATGTTCAACATGATCATGGAGAAGATAAAATGCTGCTGATGGGCTCAACAACAAGTCGTTTGGATGAACATATAAATGGAATTCCATAATTATGTGAGCAAGGACATAGCATTGGTCAGACCCGAAAGATATAATGGCGTATGCTCGAGGAACAACCATGAGTAAGAAAACATTATGAATATCGTTGGGTCTGATTTGATTTGATGATGGCCCACACTCAAATCAAGGTTTTGGGCAAGGCGATAGGTTCAACAACTGATCACGAGGACCAATCGATGAAGAAATCATCTTTCTACAACAAATAGACTAACACAAGATATCCCTTTGGAAATGAACTAAGTCAGACAAGCTCTTATCTTCCAACTCTCCAAGTTGTTGTTTATCTTAACCAACTAGCTCAGGGGTATCCAACACAGACTCTTGGAGTAGGGGTGGTTTACACGAAACCAACTTGATCACAAAGTCAACATAGCGGTCAGGTGACAACCTGGTAACACTTCCGAGAAGATATTTGGGAAGTCACGAACCACCAATATGTCACTAATCTTGAGAACAATCTTGCTTTTTAGGGCAAGATGATATGATCAAATGAGCGAGGATTTGACAAAATCCTAACTCATCAATCGAAGAGTGCACCAGGAAATAAGGACTAGGTTGCACCATTAATCTTAGAATGGTAATTCAAGAATGAACATGCTAAGAATGAAACTGTTGTCCATTAACTGCCAAGCAACGGGATTGCTAGCAGTATTGATTTCACACATCACGATTCACTTGTCGGCATTCCGGTTACAATAACACGGCAACCGAGGAATTAACAATGATGGCAAGAAGTATTACTGCGTCAAGAATTCATAAGAGGTGGTGCAATTCTCATGACACTCTTAACATAAAGATGGTAACACTCCGAGGTAGAGCAGAGCAGAAGCTGGATTGGCATTTTGATCTGCGGAATACAATTGCTTTGACCCAATCCTAGATATGGATGAGGTTCTGGAGTTTGTTTCTCCTATTCATTCTGAAATAGAACGGCTTGACGGACCACAAGAATGATAGGCACCGACGAACGAATGCACACATACTCTAGACTATCGATTGATAGCCAATGGTCGGAATACAAATGATGAGTAACAACTCAAGGAACATATACTTTCTGAGTTGTGGATGCATAGATTAGTATGTCGAGCAAAGCTCAACATTTCTTACGGATAACCCATGTAGAAAAGGTAGGACTGGCAGGGTCACAATATAGAATGGAGAACTCATCGATATCACTCATGTTGTGATCTTTTGGTTCCCGAACTTCTGCCATATTGGTTCATGGTATTGGAAGAAGGAAATACCACGAATCACGAGGACTATCGCAAAGGTTACTAATATCCTAACGGAACTAGCAAACACTATCAATGTGAGGTAAGTGGGGTGAATCTCGGGTTCGGAGACCCAGGAGTAGAATGCCTACTAACTATGTGGCATCACGGGATGCCTTTGGGAATGATGGCCAGAATCATCACACTGGGACACAGAACATGGCTAGCTTACTAGGTGGTACTCTAGACACCTAGGGTCATAATAATAACTCCAACATAAATGTCGAGGCAATAGAGTACCTCAACTCACCGTCTAGTGTGCTTAATCTGGCCCAAAAGGACATCAGGAACGGGAGGAAGGGATTTGCAAATGCATCAGACTGTTTAGAAACCTAGGATGACTCGGACAGCATAACTGTTGTAAATGCTTAAAAAGATTGGAGACATGCTACAAAAATGGTGGCATCGCCACTCAGAAGCACAATATCAAGGTTTCGAGATCAACAATTAACATACGGAAGTAATAGGAACTTAACTGAGGCTTGAAACCAACAATCCTATAAGTCTACGGGTTAGTAACACATGATCCTAATAGAAAGAAGAGAAGGCCTAGTTCTGAACCCCGTGGAGAAGAAGATGGTGACTCAAATCAGAAGGGCATAAGGTATAAGGAGTAAAAAGAGCCGTACGTTCCATCCCACAACCAATTCCCCTACATATAACTAAAGCATTTCTAGACTCAACTTGGACCAGTTTGGCTTGGTAATCCTACAGGCAGTCAAGCTCTGATACCAAAGCTGTCAGGACCCCGATCCTAAGTCACACCGATCTAGCATGTAACACATCATATCACTTTGCGGCCTCACGCACGGTATTCCCACGGGTGCCACCTTACCTGGCCCGGGACCGTTTGCGCCTTTTGGCTCACGTATATGATAGTGCCGCTAGCATCCATATGACAAAGAACCCGGGCTGATATGGCTAGTCGTGAACCCAAAGTGGCACTAACTTACAGGGACAGGCATACATGACCCAACAACGAACGTGTCGGTCATCAGCGAGTGAATCCAGGCTGTAGCACTGGGCTAGAAGGACTCCGGTGAACCAGGCTGTAGCGGGCTAATAGGACTCCGGAATTCATCGCGTGACATTTCCCCGAGGGGACAGACACAGGAACGAAGAAGGACACATGCCGGCCAGCCTAAGTGTTCCGGAGCAGTAGCAAGCTACCATTGCTCAGTGGAAACACTAGGAGACATTTCCCGGTAAGAGAGGCTACTAAGGATAAACAACTAGATAGTCAGATCCCACACATACCAAGCATTTCAATAACATACACACAATATGGTCGATATGTGCAAATATAACATGGCATCACAACATGACTCTACAACTCAAGCATTTTATTCAATAGGCTCCGAGGAGCGAGATATTACAATCATGGGTCTCATGACCCAACATTCAGAGCACACAAGTCAAGCACAAGCGGAAGCTTAACATGTCTGAATACAGACATCTACAAATGAAAAAGGCTGAGAAGCCTGACTATCTACCATATCCTGCCGAGGGCACAAGATCGTAGCTGAGGTAACAAGCTAAACGTCGAAGTCCACGCGGAACTACTAGCGAGACTGAAGTCTCTCTGCAAAAACATAAATTAAGCAACGTGAGTACAAATGTACCCAGCAAGACTTACATCAGATCTAACTACATATGCATCATTATCAACAAAGGGGGTGGTGGGGTTTAACTGCAGCAAGCCAGCTTTGACTCGGTGGCTATCCTGAACTATGACTGCAAGTAACTCTTTTGAGGTGGCGCACAAGAGTCCACATATTCACCATATCAATACACCACTATGGATCCGCTCACGTCTCCCTACGAGAACGCCATCCATAGCACTCACGCTTATCTTGCGCATTTTATAGTATCCACTTTCACTTGTCTATGAACTGTACAGGCAACCCAGAAGTCCTTTACCGCGGACACGGCTATTCGAATAGATAATGTTAACTCTGCAGGGGTGTACTTCTTCACACACGCTCTCACCACTTACCGCCGTTTACACGACATGTACTCGGCAACCTTCAAGCGGAAGCCCAGCGAGGGTGTCGGCCACGACCTAACTAACCACACAAGTCTCTCGTCCAGGTTTATCGCCTATTCGGGTTCCATCCGCAAGGAGATCCGGCCGGGGTGTCGCTGGCCCCAAACGATGTGTGCAGGGTTCCCAAGCCCACCTCGACGGGTGGATCTACGCTTGGTACACCGTGCCACGGTGCCTAGTCTGCCCCAAGCCCCACCTGTACCGGGTGCCACTTGGTAGACTACTAACACTACCTACAAACACCAGAAACTAGTTGCAACTCTTGGACAGAGATCATGTTGATTAATAAGTCGAGAGAGTCAATTAAGGATCCCAATGTGTGGTAGTAGCTGTTCATGGATCACAAACACAGAACTCAGTTCCTGAGGACGGCTGCAATGAGACAACCCACCATGTACTCCTACATGGCCTCTCACCGCTACCTTTACCAAATCGTGTTCACACACTTAGCTCTCAATAGTAGGACATGTTCACACACCTCCGATTCATTCCCGATGAATCAGACCTGACTCAACTCTAAGCAGTAGCAGGCATGACAAACAAGCATGAATGAGTAGGCACATCAGGGCTCAAACAACTCCTACTCATGCTAGTGGGTTTCATCTATTTACTGTGGCAATGACAGGTCATGCAAAAGGATAAAAGGGGTTCAGCTACCGCAGCAAGTAACAAATATGTCGTTGTTGTCCTAATGCAGTAAAAGAGAGCAGGAGCGAGAGAGTGGGATTGTATCGGAATGAACAAGGGGGTTTTGCTTGCCTGGCACTTCTGGAGATAGCATTGAGTCTTCATCAGTGTCAACGATCACAACATCGGAACATCGTCTACCAAGAGGGGGCAAATACCGGCAATCAAGGAAGAACACAATCAATGCAATGCACAATATGATGCATGATCATGACATGTCAATATGCTGTGGTTTGAGCTAATGCAACTAGCAGCAAAGTTAAATGAAGTTGGTTTGAACCCTAAGTTCAAATCCAAACTGCATATGTGAAATTCAAATGTCATTTATATGATTTATGCTAAACAGTAGCTATAAGTTGTTCTAACATGGATGAAAATGGTACAGATGGATAGATTGGATTTGTCTGATCATTTTTCATATATAAATTATTTAATTTGGAGTTACAGTTGAATTTCTATGAATTTTAGAAGTTTTGGATATTTTCTGGAATTTCTTGTATAAGAATAAATCCAGAAAATAATTAACTACGTCAGTCTGACGTCGGGGTGACGTCATCAGGTCAAAGGCGCCAGCCCAGGTCAAACCTGACGGCTGGGGCCCACATGTCAGTGTAGCAACTAACTAACAGGGTTAGTTAGTGTTACGTTAGCACTAACCTAGGTTAATTAGGGCTTGGGCCCACTGGTCAGTAACTAACCTAACTAACCTAGATAGGATTAGCCCTAACTACTTAGTTAGCCGGGCGGGGCCCGCATGTCAGTGAGAGAGAGGGGTCAAACCTCGCCGGTCAACACGGTCAGCCCGCTGGCGTTTAGCCGCCGGCGACGACAGAGACGGTGGGGCGGCTCGGAAATGCTCTACAGGGCACCATTCGATGTGCGGGTTGCACCTATGGGTTCTAGGGAGTGAGGCGCATCCATTGGTGGCAGTGGTAGGAGCTGCGGTGGTCGGGATCGACGGCGGTGACCAAATCGGCGGCGGCTGGAGTTCGGGTGCACGCGGTTTTTGTGCTACGGCCTGCGGGAGGACCAGCCGTTTGCACCTACGGGGTCTACGAGAGCTCACAAGCCCAACGAAGGTACATACGAGACCATTTGGTCACTGGAGCCTCGTCGGCGACGAGTTCGTGCGGCGGCGCAGTTCGGTCTTCAAGGGGGCGACGGCTATAGCAAGAAATCGAGGCGGGGAAAAGGGGGATTCGGTGCGGAAGCTCACAGCGGTCACGCAGAGAAGCTCAGACGGCTCGAGGAGGCGTCGGGGACGGCAAATCGGACGGCGGCATCCGGCGGCCGTGGTCGGGGAAGAAAGCCACATGCGTCGTCTTGGGGCCATCCTGGCTCGTGTGGCTCGGCGAGGGAGGGAGTAGAGGTTGCGGCAGAGCTTCTGAGAGCATCGGCGGGGCGAGGCCGTGGCTGTGGCCTCGGTGGTGCTCGTCGGCGGCAATGGCTGCGCTCGGTGGCTGCGCGTAGGAGAATCATAGGATGGGGGAGGGAGAGCAGCGAGTGAGGGAGAGGATAGAGGAGCCACGGGGCGTCTCCAGGCGCTTGAATGGGGGCGGAGAGGAAGCAGGAGGTGGAAGCAGGAGGTGGCCGCGGCTCGGCTGTGCACGCGCCACGCGCGACGCCAGTAGGCGCGAGGAAGACGACGCGCGACGGGGTGGGCTGGGCCTAACAGGCCAGCTACTGTAGCAGGTAGGCCAGGTAAGTTCCAGGTGAGCCTCTATTCTTTCCTATTTTTATTTCTCTTTTCTATTTCTTCTGAAACTTGAAGGCTTTATTAAAAATACTTAGGCACACTCAAAAATCACCAAACTGCTCATGGACACTGTTTGGAATATATCCAACACGGAACATTTCAGTTTAGGATTATTTGGACATTTTAAATATTTTATAGTATTTAAATGCCCAAATTCAAATAGAGTGTGATTTAATTTAGAGCCCAAATATGTCATGGAAAAATGTGCATCACCTCTGGCTACTGTTTATAGTATTTTCCATAAATGATGAACATTTTAAAAGCCATTTGGACTTACTGAAAATATTTTAGGTGAACCTAGTGAATTCCTTTAATGCTAGGGTTTAGGCAATCCCCATTTCAACTTTAAAAGAATTTGAACATGATGCAACACATGGCTATCTAGCTCAGAGCAAACCAGAAGCTAGGGATGTGACATTTAGAGGCCACCATTATGGAACACTCTTGAAAGTAGTGTCACAGCTTCTGGGATGCCATGAACACCGCATACGCTATCTTTTGATAGTGTGGGTACCGGGACTTGCATGGAGTTAAGACAGTGGATACGTAATACACTGGTTTTTGAAGAGGGAATTTGTGCCCTTCTGTTTCTCGTTCGACGACGAGTGCGGCACTGACAACTTGATGTGTTGCCATGATGTATAATAACATAGGTTTGCACAGGTTGGGCGCGGCCAGGACTGGATTTGTTGCCAATATGGTCTTAATTTCTTCGAGTCCGGCCGTGGCAGCATCCGTCCATTCAAAGTGTTCGGTGCACCGAAGGAGGCGATAGAGGGGCAGCACCTTTTCTCCCAATCGGGAGATGAAGCGTCTTAGAGCCGCCACGCATCCAGTTAGTTTTTGTATTTGCTTGAGGTTTTTTGGGATATCCAATTGCGACAGAGCCCGGATCTTGGCTGGGTTTGTTTCAATTCCTCTGCCGGATACAATGAAGCCCAAGAGCTTTCTGGCTGGTACGCCGAAAACACATTTTTCTGGGTTGAGCTTATTGTCGTATGCTCGGAGGTTGTCAAATGTAAGCCTCAAATCGTCTACTAGAGTTTCGACGTGTTTGGTCTTGACGACCACGTCGTCTACGTATGCCTCCACTGTTTTGCCTATCTGGATAGCCAGACATGTCTGAATCATGCGCTGATATGTTGCGCCGGCATTTTTTAGTCCGAAGGGCATTGTGTTGAAGCAGAATGGTCCGTATGGAGTAATGAATGCCGTTGCGGCCTGGTATTTTTCCGCCATCTTGATTTGATGGTATCCGGAGTATGCGTCGAGGAAGCACAATGAATCGTGCCCTCCGGTGGCGTCGATAATTTGGTCGATGCGAGGGAGAGGGAAAGGGTCTTTTGGACAGGCCTTGTTAAGGTCTTTGAAATCGACACAAAGGCGCCAGGATCTGTCCTTTTTTGGTACCATTACCAGGTTGGCTAGCCAGTCTGGATGTTTTATATCTCTGATGAATCCGGCTTCTAAGAGTTTGGCTAGCTCCTCTCCCATTGCCTGTCTTTTTGGTTCGGAAAATCGCCGAAGGGCCTGTTTGACTGGCTTGAATCCTTTTAGGATATTTAGGTTGTGTTCTACCAGCCTGCGTGGGATTCCTGGCATATCTGAAGGGTGCCAGGCGAAAATGTCCCAATTTTCCCGAAGGAATTCTCGTAGTGCGGCTTCTACATCAGGATTTAACTGTGCCCCAATGGAGGCCGTCTTTGTGGGGTCCGTTGGATAGACCTGGAATTTGACTATTTCATCTGCTGGTTTAAAGGAGGTGGACTTAGACCTCTTATCAAGTATCACATCGTCCCTATCCACCGTGGAGCGCAGCGCAATGAGTTCCTCTACCGCTAGGTCTTCGAATAATGCCTCTAGGGCCAGTGCGGCTGTCTTATTTTCAGCGCGGAGTGCTATATCTGGATCACTGACAAGAGTGATTATTCCATTGGGCTCGGGCATTTTGAGCTTCATGTACCCGTAATGGGGTATAGCTTGGAAGATTGTGAATGCCTCTTGCCCTAACAAGGCGTGATATCCGCTGCCGAATGGGGCCACTTGGAACGTGACCTCTTCGGACCTGTAATTGTCCGGCGAGCTGAACACTACGTCTAGTGTGATTTTTCCTGTGCAGCATACTTCTCGACTAGGGATTATTCCCCTGAAGGTTGTGCTGCTTCGCTCAATGCGGCTCCAGTCAATTTCCATTTTTTGAAAGGTTTCCTCGTAGATGAGGTTTAATCTGCTGCCGCCATCCATGAGTACCTTGGTAAGACGAAAGCCGTCCACTATCGGACTGAGGACCAATGCGGCTGGTGCTCGAGCTGTTCGGAATTTAGGTTCATCGCTGGCATTGAAGGTGATAGCCGTGTCGCTCCATGGATTTGTTGTTGCTACTTGGTAGACTTCGGCGAGGCTGCGGATTGTTCGCTTCCGCATGCTGTTTGATGCGAAAGTCTCCAAGACTGTTAATACCGTACTGGTACTACTGGGCTGGTTGCCCGGGGCTAGAAAGCCTTCGCCACTTTTGGCCACCTGCTGTAGTATCCAACATGCTCGAAGGCTATGTGTTGGCGTGGTGCCCTCCGTACTGTGGATTTTGCAGGGTATGTTGAGCCATCCCTCCAGTACGGTTCCGTGCCCTTTAGGGGGTTTTTGCTTTTTGGTTTTGAATCCAGGTGCTTGAGTATGACGCACCCTTTTATTTCAGACTAGGGTTGTATTCAGGGCCGGATTGTCCCAAAACCTGGTTTTGGTTTTTCAGGCACTCTCCATCGCACAGTATTTTTGTACAATGGTCGCTAGGTCGGCGAAGCGTGTAACTTCGCGACGACTTATGGCGTTTATGATTCCCTTGTCCGTGCAATTGTTGCAGAAAATTGAAATCGCGCTTTCTTCACGGCAGTCCTTTATCCTGTTCATAACCAAGAGGAATCTGGCCCAGTAATGATGTACTGTTTCATCGGGCTCTTGCTGTATTTGAGATAGATTGCTTATGTTTGGGTGGGCGGGTGGAATTATGTTCGGAACCCCGCCCGATCTGAGGCTCAAAGGCCAAGAAGTTTCTGGATTTGGAAGCTTGGTTGGTTGGATGCTTTCCAACAAATCTGGTCTGATGCCTGACTTTAGGTTCAGTATTTGATTGACGTCCGTCCCTCCGCGTGAATCCGGCATGGAGGGATCGGGAATCGGGACATAGCTGGTTTTTAACATAGAATAAGAGTCGCCGCATTTTCCTCTACCACAACAACGTGGTGGGTAGCCTGGGGAGAGTTAATTTCTCTCAGATCGGTTTTAAGCTCAATCTGCTCGTAGTCTGTAGCGACTCCCAGGGCGGCGATGCGATCCAAGAGCTCGTTTACGGAGGAGAGCTCCATCCGATCTAGCTGCTCGGCGAATTCCGAGCTGACGTGAAGATCGCTTTTGATGACCTGAGAGGTCATTGTCGGAGCGGTGGCCGAACAGGCGGTCATAAGAAAACCACCTAGCCGGATAGTTTGGCCGGCAGCCAAAGCTCCCTTGACGACAGCGCTGTCTTTAAAGACGGGAAAAGGCATCCTTCCTGATTGCGACGGCACAGAGGAACTCTCAATGAAAGCACAAATGTCGGTGTCAAAACCGGCGGATCTCGGGTAGGGGATCCCGAACTGTGCATCTAGGCGGATGGTAACAGGAGACAAGGGACACGATGTTTTACCCAGGTTCGGGACCTCTTGATGGAGGTAAAACCCTACGTCCTGCTTGATTAATATTGATGATGTGTGTTACAAGAGTAGATCTACCACGAGATCAAGGAGGCTAAACCCTAGAAGTTAGCCTATGGTATGATTGTTGTTCGTCCTACGGACTAGAGCCATCCGGTTTATATAGACACCGGAGAGGGCTAGGGTTACACAGAGTCGGTTACAATGGTAGGAGATCTACATATCCTTATCGCCAAGCTTGCCTTCCACGCCAAGGAAAGTCCCATCCGGACACGGGACGAAGTCTTCAATCTTGTATCTTCATAGTCTTGGAGTCCGGCCGATGATGATAGTTCGGCTATCCGGACACCCCCTAGTCCAGGACTCCCTCAGCGACAATTAAAACTACTGTACCCAGACGGCCCTGGATGCATAGGCGCATTCGAATTTCGGTCACTTACGATTTTTCCAGGGGCTGGGCCCTGGGATTCCACTCCGGGCTGTTATCGGCAGCCGTGGTGGACGCCTCTGGGTGGGAACCTCTCCCCCTTTTGGGGGATTCGGCCTCCAGGGACGGGGAAGCCGCCCGCTTCTTCCCACCTTCAGAGTGAGGCTCATCCTCCTCTGCTTCCTCCTCTTCGTCTTCGGAAGAAGGAGCATCATTGGAGTCTTCGAATTTTGTGTCCGAAGCCTCGCGGCGACGGAGGCCACTTCGGGTCTTCTTGACCTTCTTGGAGGCCTCCTTTTTTGGCGCCTCATTAGGCGCAGGGGACCAACATCTTCGTCAGAAGAGGTCCGGCCGGTTCCTCCGACAGCGGAGCCGGACAATGCGTCTGCTCCACCTTATTTATCCACCCCTTAAGTCATGAAACACGATTAAAATGTCTCCCTCGCGACATGCCAACTAAAGCATGGAGGGACAGAGCGTGGCTGTAACTTACCGGGCTTGCAGAATGGGATAATTGGTACCCGCGGTCTTCGGCGGGACCCGGCCATGATTTGCCGAACTTAAAGAACACCTTCCATATATCCTCATGGGAGGATTCGTAGAGCTCCTGAAGGGTTTGGTGCTCGGTTGGGTCAAACTCCCACAATGTGCAGGCTCGGCGCTGGCAAGGGAGAACCAGGCGGACTAACATCACCTGGACTACGTCAATGAGTTTGACGTCCTTGTCGACCATGCTCTGAACGCGCGTCTGGAGCAGTGACAGCTTATCAGACGAGCACCAGTTCGGGACCTTCTTGGGCCAGGACGTGAGCCGCAGTGGGGCTCCGGATCTGAATTCAGGAGCTGCAGCCCACTTTTTGCCATGTGGTTCGGTGATATAGAACAACTGCTGCTGCCACTCCTTGACGGAGTCGTTGAAGGCGCCTTTCGGCCAAGCGACCTTAGGCATCTTGCTCACCATGGCGCCGCCGCACTTGGCGTGTTCGCCGCTCACCACCTTGGGCTTCACATTGAAAATCTTCGGCCACAGGCCGAAGTGAGGCGTAATCCGGAGAAAGGCCTCACACACGATGATGAATGTCGAGATATTGAGGAAAAAGTTAGGGGAAAGATCATGAAAGTCAATCCCATAGTAATACATGACTCCGTGAACGAAGGGGTGAAGTTGAAACCCAAGCCTGTGGACAAAATGGGGAAGGAACACGACTCTCTTGAAGGGCTCCGGAGTATGGACAATCTGTCCCGCCGGTGGGAGACGGTGGCCAATCTTCTTGGCCAGATACCCAGCTTCCCGGAGCTTCTTAATATCGTTCTCCCGGATGGTAGAGGCCATCCATCTGCCTCTCGCTTCGGATCCGGACATCTTCGGAAAACCTCTCTTCGATGGGAGAGAAGAGTGTTTGGGCATTAGGGCTCGAACAGAGGGGAATGAGCTAGCGGAAGGAGAAGGCGTGGGTAAAGAGGAAGATACCTTGTCTCTTTATAGAGATGGTAAAAGCTTTTGCGCCTCCCCACTTGCCTGGTGGAACCCGCTCATCTCCCGCTCGCCGCGATTAGCGGTGCGGTTGGATTAGCCATACCCATATTGACGAGAATCCCATAATGAGGGGACACGATCTCTGCTTTGACAAAACGTGTCAAGGAAACCGCCTTGCAATATGCGTTGTGGCTGGTCGAAGGAAACCGGTTCGAGTAATGACCCGACCATAATGACATATCACGTCGTCTAAAAAGTTGTCAGCTGAAGTATCATTCTCTCTACGGTGATATGTGAAGATCATTTTGCAGATCCGGACACGGTCTACGTGTTCGATAATAACCTTGGAGTATTCGGAAGGAGGAACCCGCCTTGCAATGCCGAAGACAAGACTGCACGCCGGACTCATCGTCATTGAAGCCTGGTTCAGGGGCTACTGAGGGAGTCCTGGATTAGGGGGTATTAGGACAGCCGGACTATATACATCGTCCGGACTATTGAAGCGTGAACATACAAGACTTAGGACTCCAGCCCGTGTCCGGATGGGACTCTCCTTTGCGTGGAAGACAAGCTTGGCGATCCAGATATTATATTTCCTTCCTTGTAACTGACTCCGTGTAAACCCTAGCCCTCTCCGGTGTCTATATAAACCGGAGAGGATGGTCCTTAGAAGGCCGATCACATTTACAATCATACCATCATAGGCTAGCTCCTAGGGTTTAGCCTCTACAATCTCGTGGTAGATCGACTCTTGTACTACTCATATCTTCAATATTAATCAAGTAGGAAGTAGGGTTTTACCTCCATCGAGAGGGCCCGAACCTGGGTAAACATTGTGTCCCTTGCTTCCTTTTACCATCAGCCTAAGACGCACAGATCGGGATCCCCTACCCGAGATCCGCCGGTTTTGACACCGACAGTCGCCGCAGTTCAGCTGGCCCGCATGTCATGCACATAAAGGCAAAGGAGCGATGGGGCCGAGAGGGATGAGGGGCACGTTGGGTCGATGAGGATCCCCTGACGCGAACAATCCTACCATTCTATCACTGACATGTGGGACCCATAAGCATGGGTCCCACCTGTCAGCGAAGGAAAGGCACGGCAAGGAAGTGATAGCCACATCAGAGGATCCATGTCCACGTCGGGGGACGTCATGCCGTGGGTTGGAGCGGCGTCGTGGGAATCGCGTGTGGGAAACCAGGAAACTGAAGGCAGCCCATCAGCAACTAGAAGAACAGCAACGCCAGGGTCGCCACAGCAAGAGTTTTCTTCATTCCAGCCTCGCAACATTGATCTTCCACAGAAAGATAAGGACGATTAATTGTCTTACATAATTAGAAAGATAATTAAAAAAGCCACATGCGGCTACGCCCAAAATACACAAGGGCAAAAGAAGAAGGAAGACAAGGATCTGGCTCGCTGATCTCTACTTTCTTGATGCGTTGCTGCAGGCCGCGGGAACTAGTCACCGCGGCGAGCGGCGATGAGCTCTTTCGTGTCCTTAAGACGCTGCTTGAGAACATCCACGGATTCCTCCACCAGCCTTTGGCCCTCGTTGTGGAGCATGTCATTCTCGTCCATAAGTTTCTTGACGATGACGACGGTCCTCTTCAACAAGGCACTGGTCTCCTCCTGCTGGTCTGCACTTCGGACGATCTTCTCCCTCAGCAGGTCGCGCTTGGCCCGGAGCCTCTCATTGCCCTCCCTTAGTTGCCGGATGACGCTGGTAGCCTGTTCAAACAAGGTTTCACGTCGTCTTGCAACCTCGCCAAGCCGGAGATTTGATCCATCTGGCTATGGACGATCGCATGCATGCGCCTGTAACAGTCGTCGCCTGCCCGCGAGAAATTTTCCCAGGCCGCCGCGGCGCGGCGGGACATCTCTGCTGCATTCGTGGCATGGCGGGACATCTTTGCTGCTTCCGCGGTGCGGCCGGACCAGTCTGCTGCATCGACGGTGCAGCGGGACCCCCGTGCTGCTTCAGCGGCGCGGCGGGACCTTTGTGCTGCTACTTCCGTGCGGTGGGACATGTCGGCTGCTCTCCCAGCGAGGCAGGACGTCTCTCATGCTTCTGCTTCCATGCTCGCCTCTCCCTGGTGGCAATCTCTCGACCCAGAACTCATGCTGCCATGGCAGACGCAAGGGAAGGATGCTGAATGACTTGTTTGTTTTTGTGGATGAGGAGTTGAGGAGGAATGTGCAGTCATCTTGGCATACTAGTATTTATAACCGAGTACTAATACGCTCCTAAGTGGGAAACCCTTTAGGTTGTGATCGGTGTGAACAGGTTTGGAATTCAATATAGCGTGGTACTAATACGCTCCGAAGTGGGAAACCGTTTAGGTTGTGATCGGTGTGAATAGGTTTGCAATTCAATATAGCGTGGAGTAATTTGGAAAATGTGACGCACTAAACCTATCTCTCGGGACTTCTCGCACGCACCATCGTGCCACTCACAAAAACTTGTACTCTGAGTTTAGTAGTACGTTATACAGGAAGAGAAGAGGTGCACGCACGCACTCGTCCTCTCACACACGCGTCTGTTTTTTTCGAAAAGGAGGATGATGACCCCCGGCCTCTGCATCTGGGAGTCACACACGCATATGTAGCTACGAATTGTAGTGTTCTCAACCATCCGATTGGCTCTATCAAGGATGTACCTATATACTAAAACATGTCTAGGTACATCTATATTTTGACAAATGGAAGGCATGTATTGTGGAATAGAGGGAGTGCTTGTCATCAAAATGGATAAAAAGGGACGTATCTAGAACTAAAATACGTCTAGATACATCTCCTTTTATCCATTTTGATGACAAGTAGTACTTCTTACCCAAAGGAACTTTATATCCAACAGACACAAAATATCCGTTCGACTGTTGGAAATTACTGATCTGATGTCGAAGTAATTGCTGCATCGCCGCCAACACCCACCATTTCTTAAGCTAAAGTAGACCAAGGTAATCCCTATATTAGCATATTACTAAGATAAACAGAAGGCACTGTAGAAACATTTAGGACATGAGCTTGTCAATCTGAATGTGGAGGGACACAAGCTTAGCCCCGGCCAGCAGCTTGGGCGGGACTGTCAAGAAGGTCAGCTCCTGCACGTCGACGTTGCCGGGATCCTTGCTGCTTGTCACCTCCATTTCCACCTTGACAGTGTCGCTCGTGCCTTTGGGCTCCCCCGGCAGGCCGTTCGCCCACTGCTTGGCCAAGTAGTGCGGCAGTGGGGACGCCACCGCTCTGATGTAGACGACCGACACTGTGATAGGCGCGCCAATGTCGAGCACGCCGCCGACCAAGAAAAACGCGCGGCGGTCCTCCTCCGTGAACAGAAAGAGTCGTGGCTCCGACAGTCGCACTTGCAGCTGGAGCACCTTGTCGTACTGGATCCTATGCACGGGCATGGGATGTGTGGTGCTGATGTGGTGGTAGAGCGCCGGCGGCGGGCCTTCGTAGCTGCAGACAGGCACGGGGCATTTGCAGGGCGCGAGCGGACACACGCTCTAGTGATCGGTGAGCTTGTGGTAAGTGACGTAGAGCCCACAGCCTTCGTGCGGGCACTCCACCCTCAGCGACGAAACGACGGCGTCCACTGCGGTGTTCCGCACGTCGAAGCCACCGCCACGCTCGCACTTCTGACACTGCCGCTGGTTCCCGGGGCGCTCGACGTGGCAGTCCGTGCAGGCCAGGTGCCCTCCCTTGCACTTTAGAAATCAATCGAACAGCACATCAATCAAGAAAAATGCACCTTGCTCAATCAGCCGAATGGACGAGGTGTATTCGAACCTCATACACTGGAGGCTTCAAGGGGCAGAGGCACAAGGGGCAGTGGAGCACGGTGAGGTCCATCGAGACCTTAGTGAGCTCCCTCGTCGGTTCCTATTCCGTCTGCATGATCTCGCCCTCCTCGTGCACAACCATCTCTCACTTGGGCCGGGGCATTACAAAGCTTTACCGTCACATATTTTATACTCTGCGCATAACTGTCCTCCCGCATACCAAGGAAGGCAGTAGTTTGAGTTTTCTGGACAAATTTGCCCCTGCGCATGAGTAAGCTGCATAAATATCGACAGTAAATGCGCATGCAACGGTTGGCTGGTCCTCCTTCCTTTTCACTTGAGTTGGCTTCCTCAGGCGGTCAAGCCGCATCCGGCGCTACATGCGTTTGCCTGTAGCCATTTTCTGCTTTGGAAACTGGTGCGATTAATGGGGGCAGAACTAATCGAGCGGGGGCATAGATGGAAACCAACGCGGACGCATGGACAAATCTGAGAAAAACAAGAAAAAGTTATACGCAAAGTAAAAGGAATCGGAGGGAGTACTGCTTCATGGTGCATTAAATCAACACATGCAAGTATCAAAAGGAGAGTCACGACATGCATGCATGCATTGTAATTAATGCATCGGTAACCCTAAATTATTGAAATATATCGAGTGCAGTGCTTTGATGTGTCGTGTCAACTCGTACATCAACGAGAAGTTTGATTATCCTCTCCCTCGCGGACTTAACTGCACCTGCCTTTGGCTGTATGACAGGTTGGCCACACACCTGTCGTGCCCACCTGTCATACACGCAAAGACAGGAGCGTCCCTCCCTCTCCCATGAGCGTGGTGGCTGGCAAGACTAGGAGAAGCTTTCGCTACACGCTCTCCCTCCCGCACGTGGTGGACATGCAGCAGTTCAATTGGTGTCAGATGGCCAGAAGCGTATTGTAGTACTCCTCTAGTGCAGTAGTACACCATCATTGTTTGACTTCCCGAAGAGGCGAAGAGCCAAGTGCAGCCCGGACACTCGTGTGGCAGTTTCATGTGTAGAGTACTCTAGATAGCGTGTACCGTGCGTGTAAGCTTAAAATCGTTGGGGTCGGCTCCATGCTATGTGGTCGTCTCGAAGTTTTTTTTTAAATTAAAATAGTCTTCTGGCCATACCTGTCACCCTGGTGATTGTAGCTATGTGGCACGCTCATCTGGTCAAGACAGGAATATATATTTTAATATATATATATTTTTGAAAAGGGGGGACTCCCTGGCCTCTGCATTAGAACGATGCATACAGCCACATATATTTTAATTTGTGGTGGGTAAATGTTAGAGGTTGCAGCAAATATATTGTACACTGCGGGTCTTTCAGCCAAGTTTAGAGGCAAGCATGTGGGGCCAGTGCTATGATGTGTCGCGTCAACTCGTAGAACGAGGAGAAGCTTGATTTTACTACACGCCTTCTCCCTCGCCCATGCGCGATGTTGCTCGCAAATGAGGACAGGCTTTTGCTTAGTAGTACTTCTACAACAAGCTATCCGTCCCGCTCGCGATGGACGGACATGCAGCAGTGGATTCGACACTGTAGAAGCAGTAGTAGTAACATCATTGTTCGTCTTCTCGAAGAGGCGAAGAGCCAAGCGCAAACCAAACGTTGCAGTTGCGAGCATATAGCCAGGCTCTTGCATGAGACAAAATTGCTATGTGATCCCACTATTGTACTAGTACGTACAACTACTTGCTAGTATAGCCCTGTAAACCAGAAAGGAGTATTTGCCCTTCTAGAGATTTCAACAAGTGACTAGACTACACCGATATGGAGTACATATGGAGCAAAATGAGTGAATCTGCACCGTAAATAAATACGTACTAGTTCTATCGTTTTCCTCTCCGAGGTGCACAATATTGAGTATACTGACTAGTCTCTTTTTGACACGCATTTACGTTTTTTTTGACACAGTACAGATGCAAGCGCTCATATACACGCGCATACAATCACACCTATGAACGCACACACGCACAGCACTATCATCTTGAAATTTACGAAGTCACCATAGGCACCTCGTCGTCGATGGGTCCATAGGTGCTTGAATGCCAAGGAGGAAGAGGGTAGCGGTTCCCGAGACGTTGAACGGTCAGATGCATCCTCAATTACATGCAGAGGGAATTAATTGGAGAAGCAGACTAGAGCCAGCATGATGTGAATGCAACAGAGTTTGGACTCTCATATAATAACGGCGCCCCACCACTCCAATCCATCTACTGCCAAGTCTCTGCGCAACACTGCTCACTCCAATCCAAGACCAAGTGACCAGAAGCCACAAGCACCTATGGAGGCGATGGACGCGAGCGGCAGTCGGATGTGCCAAATCATCCAAGGCGCCGTCCTGCGGCCCCACACCATGCAGTGTTTCCAGACGGTGCTGGCGACTGCGGGCATCGTAGCCCTCGCCGATGCCGGCTTCGCCTCTCGCATGGACGACATGATGGTCAACTCCATCCGCTAGTTCACCGCAGTCAAGAAGCGCGCGGACGACCTTGCCGTACTGCTCCAGCCTGCGCACCCAGGCTCCTTGTTGCCTGCCTCCCTCATCGGCATACATGGTGACGAACTCTTTCAAGCCCTGGTGGCCCTGCAGGTGCCGGAGGTCACGATGAAGAATGTGCACCTCGAGGACGCGCTCGCCGCGCAGCGCCTCTCCATGCAAGAAACCGTTGACCTGCACATCCACGTCTACGAGGAAATCGTCTACATAGGCCACTACAAGGCAAGCGAGGACAGAATGATGTTGGCCTTCTTTCAGCGGCTGGAATCTTTGGATGCCATTGTTCAGAAGCACGTCGACCTGGCCACGAAAGCCGCTACTACTTAGGCGCCGTTCGGTGGGCCGACGCCCTGAGTCGAGGAGGTGGACATCATCGATGGATGCATCTCTTCTTCTTGCCTCCTGTAACCAGCACTGCATCGCCTTGTGGCCTTAATGTTTTATTAGTATATTACTCCCTCCGTTCCCAAATATAAGTCTTTCTAAAGATTCTAGCAAGTGACTACTACATATGGAGCAAAATGAGTGAATCTACACTCTAAACTATGTATTCATACATCTGTATGCTATATTCCATTTGAACTAGTATCTAAAAAGGCTTATACTTCCTTCGTCCGGAAATACTTGTCATCAAAATGAAAAAAAAGGGATGTATCTAGATGTATTTTAGTTCTAGATATGTCTCTTTTTATCCATTTTGATGACAAGTATTTTCGTACGGAGGGAGTATTTATGAACGAAGGGAGTATATGGCATTTTTTATTCCAGTCGTAACGTTTTCACTGTGAGGTGGGGCCGCAGTTGAGCAAACTCACCCCACCCACCGGGCGTCGGCCGAGTTTAGAATTAGAAGAGAGAAACAAGGGAGGAGAGCTAGCTGTAGCACGGACGCTGTTGTCAGATGGGACTCATGTTTATAGAATAGGAGTACTAAGCACTCGTGCCTCTTTTTTTTGAGGGAAAAATTAGTCGTATGTCTAGTACCACTAGTTGGGTGCGTGCGACCTATAGCTGTCATCACTTTAGGTCTCCTTTTCGAACCATGGCTACGCTTCACAGTACATATTTTGTCACGCATTTATCCTCCTATAAGTACTCCTAGGCTATTTCCACGTGCTCCTATTCACCGACATGTGGGACATAGAGCATCTGGGTCGTAGTGCATGCACGACTCGGAGCATATGCCGGGGTACTTTACATTTCAGACCTCACAAATTACATGCAAACCCCCCGTAGAAGAATAAATAAATCAATTAATTACTACATGAAACCGAATTATTTTCGTGGAAACTGGAGCACGTTCATTAAATTTTGGACATAACGCGTTTATAAAAAATGACCGGACCTAAACCAGTCTAAGGGCCTCTTTGATTTTACCCGAAAAAAGGGCCTCTTTGATTCACAGGATACTGAAAACACAGGAATGGGGAAAGTATGATGGCGATGAACCGAGACGAGGAGAACTCTAACTCAGTTAGAGGTTAGAGTTAGATTCTAACCCTGAACTAACTCTAAACCAAAGAGGTGTATGGATGTCAGGGTTAGATTGACAATAAATGCTCTATCTCAATCATTTGACTACTTTGGACCCTATTTTTAGTCAGACTAAAATAAGTCCCTTGGATCCAAGCACCCTCTTGGTGTGGCCGGCTCTTCTGTGGCCTCCTCCCGCTCATAATTGACATAAACGAACCATCTATACAAATCAAGCATGCAAAACATGATAATTTTTACTTTGTCCATACAAATGAGATATCCCACTTAAACATACAAGTCGTCAATCAAGCTTCACAAAATAAAAAAACACTTCATGAAACAAAGACTGAGCTAACTCGTCACAGAAGTCGTTCACGATAGGGAGGGAGCCCGGAGCCCCTCACGCACCGAGGGAGGAGCTCGCCATCGTCGCTCTGGAGGAAGGCTCTGTAGAGCCCAAGCCCCGGGAACCCCTCTGACGCTGGCCCTTGCGAGTTGAGGTTGACACCGGCATGGGTAGCAGGGCCGCTTGCCGCCGACTGGGAACCTAATCTTTGGGCCTCTAGAAATAATGCAAGCCTGTAACTAAAATACCTAGAAAGGTGAACTGAATCTTTGGGCCTCTAGAAATAATGCAAGCCTGAAACTGAAATACCTAGAAAGGTGAACTGACTCTTTGGGCCTCTAGAAATAATGCAAGCCTGAAACTTAAGTACCTAGAAAGGTGAACTGAATCTTTGGGCCTCTAGAAATAATGCAAGCCTGAAACTAAAATACCTAGAAAGGTGAACTGAATCATTGGGCCTCTAGAAATAATGCAAGCCTAAAATTGAAATACCTAGAAAGGTGAACTGAATCTTTGTGCCTCTAGAAATAATGCAAGCCTGAAACTCAAATACCTAGAATGGTGAACTGAATCTTTGGGCCTCTAGAAACAATGCAAGCCTGAAATTGAAATACCTAGAAAGGTGAACTGAATCTTTGGGCCTCTACAAATAATGCAAGCCTGAAATTGAAATACCTAGAAAGGTGACATGAATCTTTGGGCCTCTAGAAAGATTTATTACCTCCTCAAGCAGCATCAAACAATTCCATGCGTGCACCGCAAATCTATAGCAAGTTTGATCAGGATCTACTTTTCCAAATCAGAATTAGCGCTAGAGCAAGCAAGATCAATGATATGGTCGTGAGACAGAGAAGGAACGAACAAACTCACCCCTCTCGCAACCTCCCTGGTAGATGCGCCGCCGCCGCGCACGACAGAGGGACAAAAACGACTGGTGAAGGGGGAGCGGGGCGACCTTGGAAGGTCGGAGGGAGAGGACGGCCAGAGTAGGGCAGCGGAGGCCGGAAGGAGAGGGCGGTCGGAGGAGAGAGAGGGCGAGCGGCGCTTGGGCGGGCGGCCCTATGGGGAACAGAGAGGAGTCGTGCGAGAGGGGGGAGCGATCTGGTGCGGGCAGGTGAGATTTTTTAAGGGAGCGATCTGGTACAGGCGGATGAGATTTTTTTAGTTCTCTTTTAGTGGGCCCGAGGATAACTAACCCAATTAGAACCTCTCCACCTGCCTAGTTTTTTTAGCTGGGTTAGAGCAAACTAGCTCAAACTAACCCCTCTTGTTTCGATAATTTGAGTCTATTTCAACCCAAACTAGCTCTAACTCGGGGATCCAAACAAAGAGGAGTGTTACTGTACATGCTATATTGTGGACCGTAGCCCATTGTTTTTTATGGCCATATCACCACATTGTTTTCTACTGCTGGTTCACTGGGCTACCGTGGTTCGCACGGCTGGTTCACTGGGCTGCCGTGGTTCGCACTCCTCCGACCTGAGCAGTACTCCCTCCGTTCCTAAATATAAGTCTTCGTAGATATTTCACTGTGGACCACATACGGATGTATATAGATGCATTTTATGTGTAGATTCACTCATTTTTCTCCGTATGCTGTCCATAGTGAAATCTCTCCAAAGACTTATATTTAGGAACGGAGGGAGTATTATAGTACTAGTATATACCGCGTCATTCTTTGCTCCTTCTTAAGACTATGACATGTGGGAGAACCAACATCCGGGTCGACGTGTCATGCACCATATTAGAGCGCGGAACGGAAGGGGGGCATCACCCCGGTCAGAGCGCCAGTAATACATCACTATAGTGAGTGGTCATATCACAAATCTTTCCAGCAGTAACACGCCGTCAAATCGCACAGCCCCACTCGCCCACGCTCCTCGCCTCTTTGTCAAACCGCCTACCCGAAAACTATCACGCGTACTACTCGGGAAAAGCCCCGCCCTCAACTTTTAACTATGCGAAAATAGTTTGAGCTTGTTCATTCTGTATAAATACAGTACTTACTGTATATTTATTCACCCGTGGGGTTGTTCAATGAACGGAGGGGCGGGGAGCACAAGTGAACAATACTGTAGTACTACCTCCGTCCTGGTTTATATGTCCCTTTCATAGTTTGTGCCAAACTTTGACCAAAGATTTAACTAACAAAATATTAATGCATGTCAATAAAAATTATATCGCCGGATTCGTATTTGAACATAGTTTCTAATGATATAATTTTTTGTGACATGCAAGAACATTTTGCTAGTTCAATCTATGGTCAAAATTTGACACGAAATACAATGGGGACCAATAAACTAGGACGGAGGTAGTAGTAAGTAGGAGTCGTAGAGTAGTCACCTTAAATAGAGAGTTTCTTTTCTTTAATGCCACGTACACAAATTGAAACGCTTGTTGTGGAGAGAAAAAAGATAATCACTCCACTATATATGGACGCAGGGGCCTGAGCGCTTGCTTTACTAGGGTTGCTCTCTTCATTCTCTCATCCTCTCTAGATATAAACAAGACATTGGTAGCGACATTTTCTCTCTGCTCACCGCTGGTCACAGATCCAGCCGGATCCCTTTGGCCGGTGTGTGCAGAGGACTAAAATATGCATCATTCATGCGGTCATCACCGCCGAGGGAGGAAACCCACAGCTACCAGAGGGGCCCGATCCTCTGCCCATGCCGTTCTCTCTGACACAGCACCGGCTCGAGAGGTCCTCCGACCCTTCTTCGTCCCTGCCGTATTGTCCGCAGATCCGACCTGCCGCCGCCGACATCCCGGCGACCCTCAGGTATAAGTTCTTCGAAAGCGGCCTTGCTCTACTTCCCTAGCTCCCCACGTGTCTACATGTGCATATTTTTCTACTCCCATCAGCTCTTCCAAAGCCACCTAAATTTTTATTATTATTAGAGGTAAAGCTACTTCATGCATTCGAATCTAGGGCTTTGTTCAAACAACGAAGAAAGGGGGGAAAGTTGTAGCATGAATCTAGGACTTGATTCAAAGAGGAAATAATATGGTGAAACTAGTAGAGACCGGATACCCAACCGGACTCTTGGTTGAAAAGGGAAATAATGGGAAAACGCAATACAAACTGGATAAGGAACAGATCTATTATTGGTTGAAAAAAGGATAGAAAGTGGCGGCTGGTGGACAAGTCAACAGAGTATGTCCAGGATTAGATTTGCTTCCATCACATAGTAAAAGGTCTCTAGGATTAGATTTGCTGCCCTCACATAGTAAAAGGTCTCAGGATTAGATTTGCTGCACTCACATAGTAAAAGGTCTCAGGATTAGATTTGCTGCCCTCACATAGTAAAAGGTATCAAGATTAGATTTGCTGCCCTCACATAGTAAAAGGTCTCCAGGATTAGATTTGCTGCCCTCACGTAGTAAAAGGTCTCCAGGATTAGGTTTGCTGCCCTCACATAGCATGAACAAGCTCGGATCACCACTTTATGCCTCCTTGTAGGTACATTGTGCTGATGCGTCCACTGTCGCATGTTCTTATACCAACCTTTTGTTGTTGTTAATGTAAGGGCGCATGTAAAATGAAGCGATCACACTGTTACCTTAGGGACATGTCTAACCGGTGTTATTGTTAATCTAATGCCTCCAGTGATAAGATACAATTAAACTGTGTTACAAATGGCACTCCTGCTGTTTTCCCCAGTATGATAAGTAAGTTGATCCTTTACGCTGCTGAGTGTCCTGGTGTCCCCATGGTCCCATGCCCTTAAACCAACTCTTTAGCTGTTGTTGATTTACCATGTCTGGTAAACAAGCAATGCCACCATCAAAGTAATCCCATATCTGAGGAATCTCATTGTTGATCGTAATGCTTCTGGTAACATGAAGCATTGCTGACATTTTAAAATTTCTAATGTCCTTGCATGATTGCCATGAACATAATTAAGATGCTTCTTTTCATTTTGTATATGTTTCGTATATTCTTATTGACCAGCAACTGTTTACTTTCTATCATTTTGTGCAGATAGGGATATCCATTTCACCTTGTTGCTATTGTGACCTTTTGGTGAACTGCACAAAACACTTTTTTTGGAATGAGTGTCTTGTGCAGTTCAACTAAAATGTCACATGGGCAACATCTCTCAATTTTGGTGGAACTGCACAAAATGGTGATTGGAGTTTCCAAAATCTCCGTCAAGTTCTGCTGGTAATCTCGTGCAACATTTTATTAGCCTTTGCAAGATGGAGCCGTCACTGTCACCACAATGGCACTTCATTTTAGTGGAACTGCACAAAAGGGTAAGAAAATTATACTCCCTCTGTCCAGGTGCATAGGGCACCTAAGAAATGGCACTGTGAACTAGGCATACGTTGATTGGACGCTCATCACGTTTTTCTCTCCCTCTAGTTAATCCTGCATTAAGTGTAATGATGGTAGGACTAACCATGCATAAGCTAACGAATTGTTTAATGCAATTCTTTAGGTCCAGCATGCATGCATGCAAAGAAAAAGTAAATGGTAGAGGCGGCTGATTGGTTTGCATATGGAAGGGAGATAAATGTGAAGCTGAAAACGCTAAGTGTGTTGGGGTAGGCATACAAGTCATTAGTGCTAACTAATGAAGGGCGACTAATATACTTGAAAATCCTAAATTCTCTTAGACTAGCCATAATGGGTAGTAACATACACTAGTAACATACACATGTCCCTAGACTATGTTACTACCTTCATAGTGGGTAGTAACATAAGTATGGTAACATGCAAAGCTTCATTTATTAGGTTATAGAGTCATATTGCATTAGGACATGTGATGTTACAGTAACTAGCTAAGTTACTATCACTATCTCTCTCCTCATTAACTCACTGCCACATAAGCAAATTTGCTGAGTTGGACTCGATGTTACTGTTGAAGTTGCTCCCACTGTGGCTAGTCTTAGGTGCCTAATGCACTTGGACGGAGGGAGTAGTTGCACCTTACATGAGCCGGACAGCCAACCTTAATGTTCCTCAATTTTAGTGCAACTACTAAAGAAGAACCTGCCAGCTCACAAGAGTAAGTACTTCTTGCTAGCTGAATGATGCAATCTTTGCTTCATTTCAGGTGAACCACAAAAAAGGCGCACGAATTGAATCATGGAACTCCAGGTAGACCTCATCCTAGTGGATCTGGAGGTTGAGTTCAAGGAGGCCGCTATTAAAGCGAAATCATGCTCTCCTGTCTCATTGTTTGTGCTATGCAAACATGATGTGCAAACGGGAATACTCAACTACAGATGTTGTGACGGTCAAGAGCATTCGCCAAGTTCTTCGATTGTATGACATGGCTAGCCAAGATGGATTTAATCCCGATATTCACTTTATCAAAAGGCTCTAATGGGTTGGTTCTGAATCTTGCAAGATGGGAATCAATGAGATGTGTAGGCATCTTTGTTGTACTTATTATTTGAATCTTATTTGTTGGTTCTGAATCTTGCAAGCTGGGAATCAATGAGATGTGTAGGCATCTTTGTTGTACTTATTATTTGGATCTTATTTATTGGTTCTGAATCTTGCAAGCTGGGAATCAATGAGATGTGTAGGCATCTTTGGTGTACTTATTATTTAGATCTTATTTGTTGGTTCTGAATCTTGCAAGCTGGGAAACACGGCATGATGATGCAGAGGACAGCAACCATAACAAACAGTTCAAACTTGGTAGTATTATCTTTGTGAAAGTGCGATAAATGTGTTGATCGTGTGCGTCCTGAGAATAATAATTCTAATTGTTGTGCATGTTGATCCCATGGCACTAATAGAACGAGCCAATGCATTGCTTGTTTTAAGTATAAATTTCTATTAAAGCTAATTAAATTTAAGTAAAGTGACCACTAACTCCTGTTATTACAATACCAATACACAGACCCGCTCGTGAACCGATGTGTGGCCGGAGTAGTTTTCTTAATGGAGGCGTTTGAATGCGCCGAGGGTGCATCTTCTGCTGGGCGTGCAGCGGACGAGGGAGGGGTAGTAACTGTTGTCGCCTGTACACACTCAACTTACTGTTGAATCCAGTTCCCCAAGAGCTGAAAAACGAACTGCTGCCGCCGCCTACACACTCGTTCACTCGAAGAGACTCCAATGGCGATCCGAGGGGTGAACCTGCTGGATATGGACTTCAGCAAGGAGTTAGTTCACTGTTTAGTCCTATGGCTGCACCAAGTTGAATGTGATGTACACCAACGATACGGACTCGGTGAAGCTCTGCCTCGCCTCAGTCCTATGGCTGCACCAGGTTCTGCAGCATTCGCCCGTTTCATCGGCAGCGCCGACTGCACCTTCGCTACGGTGGAGAGAAGGAAGAACACGACGATTCGCCCATCTGGTCCAACAAGCTTGTCGACATCCAGAAGCAATACAAGATCATCAGCAACGGGCAGGAGAAGGACTCCATGGTTAACCTCGCTGAGACCATCATCAACCCCTGATACGCCAACATGAATGAAGATGACCTGAACACGTGGGAGGTACCTCTGAATCTAGCCTACATAACCTACGCGGCCAAGGACGCATACGCATGCTACGACATGTACAGGCAGATCTTGGACATGAGGGCGTGTCTGCTTCCCGTAACCGACGAGTACACGGACAGCCGCAGCGTCATGATCAAGCATGCCAGGAAGGTCTAGATGTTGTACTTTATCTATTTATAAGCACCTTTATCATCTGAGTGTTTCATGCATTAGCCTATGTGTCGTAATTATCTATTTTGTCTGAAATATTTCTTTTAAGAACCCATTAACCTGATTGCTTTTTTAGTGGCTATTTGCTTATGTATGTAAACTAGTTCACTTGTCCATAAAAAAAACTAGTTCACTCGGCTGCCGTGCTTTGAATATCCTTCCTCCCAACATATTCCTCTCCTCAGGTGGACCCAGCAGGTCTCTGAATTTTCTCCCACTTTCTTTTTCGATGTAAACTGAGTTTTCTCCCAGTACTTTCTCCTAGAACCAACTCAACTGTCCCACGTCTAGCCTAAAAAATAATAATACCCCATGTACTATTAAATCATCGAATTAAAATGATTTTTTTTGTAAGTCGAAAGTTCTTACAAAATAATAATAATAATACTTTATATATAACTTGCCAAGTTAACTCCTAGTGATTGCGTATATAAGCTTGCAAAGATTTTACTGGCGTGCAATCATGTGTTTATGTTTTTATAACATTTCTCCGTCTAGCCCAACATGATATTTTCACCCAGCCCAGCAAGTCCACGGATTTCGAGAAAAATGCAAATGGGGTTTAAACGGGCTGCATAGATGCTACATCATTGTTTCACCTAGCCCACCAAATGGACTAAAAAAACAAATGGACTGGCTGACATGTGGGCCAGTAGGTCGAAGCTTAAGAAGGCGTTGGATTTACATCCAACGGCCGGCATTCTTCTTCAATCTCTCGTCTTCTTCCCCCAGCGCTGTCGGAACCGCCTGCTCCAGCCTTCGGCGTCCAGCGGCGTTGTTTTGCGCTCCTCAGCGAAACGCTACCCCGCCGACGGCCAGGCCATCCCTCCACTCCGCACCTCCTGTTATTCTCTGCCAAGTGTAGGCCCACCCCGCACCCGAACCAGTCAAGTTTCCCATTCCTCTCCGTCTGCGAGTCCACTGCCGTGTCTTCCCCATCTCCGGGTCGTTCCAGTCTGGGGCCTTACCATCGTCCACCGCCTCGGTGTGCTCGGCGCGGCATGGTCAACATACGAGAGTCATCGGAAGAGGACTGTACGTGGTGAGCCTGACGGCTGGGACCCACGAGGTCCATGGTCGCACGCAAGGAAAGTTCCTCCTTATTACGCACTGTACGTGCACTGTACGTGGGAAGGCCTTCTGGATTTCGTGAAAAAAACATTCCCCCCGCTGACAGGTCGGAGCCACCAGCTATATCTTCGCACGCAAGGAAGTGCCTCCTTATTACGCACCAAAAAATGAATACCCCCTACTAGCTAGGACCCACCATAGTGGGTGGCTGACTTGTGGGCCTGCTAAGTTGACGAGGACGGAGGGCTTTGTCAACTGAGTCAATATGAATGATTCTAGCTCCAGTGACCATACGATGTCCATCCAACAGCCATAGTGCTTCTTCAACCTCTGGTCTTCTTGCTCCAGCCGCCCAAAGCAGCGCCGGTCGTGCCACGTGCTCCTGCCTCTCGTGGCCGGTTGTGATGCCGCGGAGGCCTCACCGCCCCCTACTACTCCCACCGCTGGCCCAGGGTATCCCTCTACTCACCCACAGCCCCTGTTATTCTGCGGCGACAGCAGCCTCATACCGCAGCCGAACGAGTGAACCCTCGTAGTCCTCTCCGCGTGGGCATCCACTGCCGCGTCTTCCCCGGCTCCGGGTCGTCCCCTTCCTAGGCCTCGTCGTCGTCCACCGCCTTGGTGCTCTCGGCGCGGCGTGGTAAATGTGGTCAACGACCGACTTCCATCGGAAGAGTACTATACGTGGAGAGGCTGACAGCTGGGTCCAAAGCCACAGCCTAGTTTTTTTGTGATTTGCCAAGTAAGTCGCTTTGTCCAGCCTGTTGGGCTGCAAATCTTTCAAGACAAGAAGAGATTCATTCGGCTGGCCGAGAAAATGTCCTATCAGTAATGAGAAATGGGTTGTACATTTTTTAAACACATCAAACCGGCAATTAGTTTCAAATATCTTTTTTTCATTTCGAGATTTTAAATTACATTAATTTTTATGCATGGAGAATTTGTTGGATTTTATATTTATATACATTTATTTTTAAAATCAGTTTGAATGTGAGTCGAAATTTCGGGATTAAAAACAGTTCGGACCACACCGAAATATGCAAAATTTCGTATAATTTTTTAACCGTGGCCACAATATGGGCTGTAAAGCTAACAAAAAGAATATGGGCTCCAAAAAACCTTCAGAATTAGCAAATGGGCTATAAATTATTAGAAAATATGGCAGATGGGTTGTATGCTGTTTTCCACAGATTTGAGGCTTTCCTAAAAAAGGTTGACGCACAAGCAATGACTGTTGGATGTCCATCCAACGGCCGTCGTGCTTCTTCAATCTCTGCTCTTCCTGCTCCAGCCGCTCAAACAAGCACCGGCGGGACTGCCTGCTCCCTCCTCCCCGCGGCCGGCTATGCTGCCGCGCAGGCCTCACCGCCCCACCGTACTCCCATCGCTGGCCTAGCCATCCCTCTACTCACCCACACCTACTGTTATTCTCCGGCGACGGCAGACGAACGAGTAAACCCTCGTATAGTCGTACTCCCCTCCGCGTGGGAAACAACTGTCGAGTCTTCCCTGCTTCCATGTCGTTCCCTTCCTAGGCCTCGCCGTCGTCCACCGCCCTGGTGCTCTCGTGGCGGCCTGGTCAACATGGTCAATGACCGACATGCATCTGAAGTGGACTATACGTGGAGAGGCCGACAACTGGGTCAACGGCCACACGCAAGGAAATGCCTCCTTATTACGCGCAAAATAATGATTCCTCCACCTGACATCAGGGAACCACCAAAAGGGCCTCTGTATTTCGTGAAAAAAACATTACCGCCACTGACAGCTCGGACCCACCAGCTGTATCTTCGCATGCAAGGAAGTGCCTCCTTATTACGCACAAAAAATGAATACTCCCCTTGTTAGCTGGGACCCAGTATAGTGGCAGGCTGACTTGTGGGCCTACTAAGTTGACGGGGACGGAGAGCTTTGTCAACTTAGTCAATATGCACGATTCTAGCTCCAGTGACCGTACGATGTCCATCCAACGGCCGTAGTGCTTCTTCAACCTCTGGTCTTCTTGCTCCAGCCGCCCAAACGAGCCCCGGTCGTGCCTCGTGCTCCTGCCTCCCATAGCCGGCTGCGATGCGGCGGAGGCCTCACCTCCCCCTACTACTCCCACCGCTGGCCAGGCCATCCATCTACTCACGCACACCCCCTATTATTCTGCGGCGATGGCAGCCTCACACCGCAGCGAACCAGTGAACCCTCGTACTCCTCTATGCGTGGGCATCCACTGCCGCGTCTTCCCCGGCTCCGCGTCGTCCCCTTCCTAGGCCTCACCGTCATCCACCGCCCTGGTGCTCTTGGCGCGGTGTGGTCAATGTGGTCAAGGAATGGCTTCCATCGGACATGGACTGTACGTGGAGAGGCTGACAGCTGGGTCCATGGCCGCAGCAAGGAGGTGCCTCCTTATTACGCGCAAAATAATTATTCCTCCACCTGACAGCGGGGACCCACCGGACGGGCCACCGTATTTCGTGAAAAAAATGTTTCCCCCTGACTGCTGGGACCCACCAGCTACATCTTCGCACACAAGGAAGTGCGTCCAGGCAAAAAAGAACGATTCACCCCCCTGACTGCTGGGACCCAGCAGCTACATCTTCGCAGGCAAGGAAGTGCCTGACAGTTGGGACCCACCTGGTTGAAGCGTACGTAGGGTTGTCATTCTGGTCGCGAACGTGTACGTACATACTGGTCATTGTAGAGGCGTGCATGTGTCGTAGTAGAGGCGCGCACGTAGCATGTACACGTACGTACACCGGTGAGGGTGCAAGAAAGAAAATACGGCCACGTACTTACATACAGGCAGGGTCTCGAACGGCTACTCGTGCATACGTACATGGCTGGGTCGGAATGGAGAAACAACGTCGTCGTCGTGTTCATGGGGAGCCAACCGACTGGGTCGGAACGGAATGCGTGGTCGTGTTCATCGGGAGGGCTTGGACGGAACATGCGATGGAAACGAGGCCTGGCGTACCGCACAACGGAGGAAACGGGCCTCCTACATTTGAAATGGGGTCCTGTTGATTGGGAGGGGTGTGGCGTCCCGCAAAACAGAGGAAACGGACCTCCTACGGTCGAAACGGGGGTCCTGTTGATCGGGAGGGGTGTGGCGTACCGCAATACGGAGGAAACGGACCTCCTACGGTCGAAACGGGGGTCCTGTTGATCGGGAGGGGTGTGGCGTACCGCAAAACGGACGAAACGGACCTCCTACAGTCGAAACGGGGGTCCTGTTCATCGCGAGGGGTGTGGCATACCGCAAAACGGGACTCCACGGGATACTGTTCATCTCCACCGTTGACCTCCTCCAGCCTCCACGGGCTTAGTCGACCTCCTCCAGCCTCCATGGGCTCCTGTTCATCTAGCCTCCACCGCGCGCTACTCCACCGTCTACTGTTCAACCACCCCTCCACCGTCTAGTCTTGATCCAGCCCTCCACTGTCTACTGTTCATCTAGCCCTCCACACACGGGGTCCTGTTCAACCACCCCTCCACGGCCACCCCTCCACCGTCTACTGTTCATCTAGCCCTCCACACCATGGGGTCCTGTTCAACCAGAGGCAACGCCACCGCTCACTGTTCATCCAACCCCCCCCCCACAACACTCACTGTTCATCCAATCGATCGGCTTAAGTAAGCAGCAGTAGCGAAGGAATCACTCCATTGGGTTCAGTTAACAGCCATCGATCGATCGCTCGGGTTCAGTAACGCATAGCCTGCAGTGCAATCGCTCGGGTTCAGTTAGAGCCCAACGCCTCGCTCGGGTTCAGTTAGAGCCAACGCCTCGCACACACGCGCGTAAGTGTACGAGAGAAACGTGCATCGCTCGGCCCCCGACCTCCCACCGTAACCGGCAACTCCCCGAAATTTTCCTCCCCCTCGCTTCTACCATGGTTTTTTCCGTCATGGACGGCCCAAAGAATGTCATGCAGATGCGTCTCCGGCCGCCCAGGACGAAAAGCCCATTTACTGCCATGATTTTTTGTCATAGAAGTAGGAGCCCACCACATCTATGATGATACCGGGTTTTGTCACAATTATCGTCACAGAAGTGTCATATGTATGACACAAAAAAAATCGTTTGGCCCAAAATGTCACGGATGTGTCTTTTTTTTGTAGTGAGGCTTGATGGCTCCTTCAATCATCTGTAACGATGTGATCCAGGATGAGGTTTTCCTCCCCGGACAGATCTTCGTATTCGGCGGCTTCATATTGCGGGCCAACTCGCTTGGCCATCTGGAGCAGATCGATAGCTACGCCCCTGGCCATCAGGTCAGGTTTGGAAACTTGAACTACACTGCCGACATCCGCGGAGACTTGATCTTTGACGGATTCTAGCCCACGTCAGGTGCGCCGGACAGCCACGACGAGCATGACTTAGATCTACCCTCAGACGGTGTTCGGGAGATTACACCTGTGGCTGCCCCGGCCCTTATTCTGGAGCAGATCGTACCATCCGAGGACAGGTGGATAGGCCCCGCCCCGGAAACCGTGCACTCATCGGCGATAGTGCCGAACATAGACTTCACCTCCAAAGAGATCTCTATCAGCGGACCCTTGGAATCGTCTCCGGCCATAGGTTCCGAACCGCGTGCGTCCATGCCTATCGAATCTGATTGGGCACTGATCATGGAGTTTACCTCCGCGGATATCTTTCAGCACTCACCCTTGGGAGACGTGCTAAATTCATTGAGGTCTCTCTCTCTATCAGGAGACTCTTGGCCGAACTATGTTCGGCTTGAGTGGGAAACGATTGATGAAGAGATTCGTTCCCCACCCACCACCCACTTAATAGCCACTATCGATGACTTAACTGACACGCTTGACTTGGACTCCGAAGACATCGACGGTATGGACGACGATGCTAGAGATGAACAGGAACCACCGCCCATGGGACGCTGGACAGCCACCTCATCATACGATATATATACATGGTAGATACACCCAAAGAAAATAGCAACGAGGAACAGAAGGATGCAACAGAGGATAATCCCCTCGAGAAGAAACCAAAGCGACGATGCAGGTGCCGCTCTAAATCCCTCCACAGCAAGAACAACGATAACAGCGCAAGAAAGAACAACACCCCGGTCTTCTCCAAAGGAAACAACGACCCCATGGACCCAGCGATGGAGCAGGATGCACCAGGGGACGGTGAACAGAGTCCGGAGCCGATGTCTGATGACGGTGATCCCAAGGGTAAAACTCATCAACCTGTCTCCGGAGAGAAGATCAGTCCGGACGACGATGCACTCATCATCCCAGAAAAACACTTGGAATAAGAGAACCTCCATCGAAGGCTTATTGCCACCATGAGGAGCTTGAGGAAGCAGAAGCAAAGGCTTAAGGCTGTGCAGGATACGCTCAACCGCAGATGGAACAAAGTGCTCGACACTAAAGAAAAATACGGCGGTGATCGCCACACAAAGAGCTACCCAAAGCGCAAGCTGCTACCCGAATTCGATGACGAGGCTACAGAGCCAATTCAGCCAAAAAATGAAATGGCCGATCAGTCAGACCGACCACCCTGTGGCCGCGACAGGGCGGCAGATGATGCCACACACAAGTCAGCACATGATTTACATGAGCTCCTGGACAAAAAAGCCGGTATGGCTAGGTCCATCTATGGATCTAGGAAGCGTGCTTCGGCGCAAGAGAACAACCACCAAAACGATCATATTGATCGAATACCAGCTCGGAATCAACACCGAACACAACAATCGTCGACAACATGCCATGACACATCAAAATATAGGGGTGCCGCACACCCCCTGTGCTTCACTGATGAGGTGCTGGATCATGAATTTCCAGAGGGATTTAAACCCGTGAATATAGAGGCATATGACGGAACGACAGACCGGGGGTCTGGATTGAGGACTTTATCCTTCACATCCACATGGCTCGCGGAGATGATCTCCACACCATAAAATACCTGCCCCTCAAGTTGAAACGACCAGCTCGGCACTAGTTGAAAAGCCTCCCCGAAAACTCAATTGGAAGTTGGGAGGAACTTGAGGACGCTTTCAGGGCCAATTTTCAAGGGACCTATGTCCGACCTCCGGATGCAGACGATTTAAGTCATATAATCCAACAACCCGGAGAGTCAGCTCGTAAGCTTTGGAACAGATTTTTCACTAAGAAGAATCAAATCGTCGACTGCCCGGATGCCGAAGCCTTAGCGGCTTTCAAGCACGGTATCAGAGACGAATGGCTTGCCAGACACCTCGGCCAAGAAAAGCCGAGGACAATGGCAGCCCTAACAAGCCTTATGACCCGCTTCTGCGCGGGCGAGGACAGATGGTTGGCCCGTAGCGGCACTAGCGATCCAGGCACATCCGAAGTCAGGGATGGCAGCGGGAAGCCGCGACGCAATAAAAACAAGCATTGAAACAATGAAGACATCCCAGATAACACGGCGGTCAACACCGGATTTAGGGGCTCTTGACCCGGTCAACGGAAAAAGACATTTAAAGGCAGCAGAGATGGACCGTCCAGCCTAAATAAGATTCTAGAGAGATTATGTCAGATTCATGGCACCCCCGAAAAACCTGCAAATCACACCCACAGAGAATGCTGGGTTTTCAAGCAGGTCGGCAAGCTAAACACCAAACACAAAGGGAGGGAGACGCCAAGTGAAGACGAGGATGAGCCTCACCAGCCGAACACTGAGGGACAGGAAAAGTTCCCACCAGAAGTCAAAACAGTGAATATGATTTACGCAACTCACATACCGAAGAGAAGGCGAAAATGCGCACTCTGAGACATATACACTGTAGAGCCCGTCGCCCCCAAATTCAATCCTTGGTCGGCCTGTCCGATCACTTTTGATTGCAGGGATCATCCGACTAGTATCCGACATGGAGGATCGGCTGCCTTGGTGCTCAACCCAATAATTGACGGATACCATCTCACCCGAGTCCTTATGGACGGCGGTAGTAGTCTTAATCTGATATATCAGGACACTATCCGCAAAATGGGGATAGACCCATCAAGAATCAGCCAAAGCAATACTACATTTAAAGGAGTAATACCAGGCATCGAGGCCCGCTACATGGGTTGTCTATTACTAGAGGTTGTATTTGGTTCTCCCGACAACTTCAGAAGCGAAGAATTAATCTTCAACATCGCTCCATTCTGAAGCGGATATCACGCACTACTCGGAAGAACGGCCTTCGGTCGTTTCATTGCAGTACCGCACTACGCTTATCTTAAACTCAAGATGCCCGGTCCACGTGGCGTCATCACAGTTAGCGGAAACATAGAGCGTTCCTTACGTGCGTAAGAATATGTGGCGGCTCTAGCAGCCAAACACTGAACGGCCTCTCCAACCAAAATGATCGGTTGTCAAGGCCACGAACATGGTTAGACGAGTCTGGCGCACCACCAGCTGTAATAACCGAGATAAACTTGAGCTTGGGTCGACGGATATACCCCCATAGGTGGTTCTAGGGGCTGCCCGCATGTAAAAAAGCCCATAGTTTGGCTTGACCCTATTAATACAGTAATAGATTGCATTTTCATGGTTCAATAAGAATAACCAACGTTTCGCACGAAGTCTTTCACCTGGATTTTTCCTTTTTTATAGATGATCATCGTGCTACACCCTTCCAGGATACGGCACAACGGAGACAAAGGTGCAGACGTGCAGCAGGGACCCGCTCAAAGGTTTCTTTTTAGATTAAAAGCCTGCATAAACCTTTTTAATGTCTCTTGTTGCTTCACACCCTCCGGGCACTCAACGCAACCGAGAGGGAAGCTGGCGTTATTGGCATTCTGTCACGCCAGACCTATGCATGTATCTAGAAATTCAGGGCTCATTATCGAGGGCGTTACTCAGCCCAGTATATGTTGTAAAGTCTGAATACCTTAGGGAGTGTTCGGCGTCGCAAGTTTGGCCTTATATGCATCAGCTCGAATCATGTCTTGGGTCAATAGTTGGGTTTGCCCGGCTCCCGTGTTTTGCTACCTTACGTTCCGCTCTATCGGCTAAGGTGGCACCGAGAGAACTACTGCAATTGTGCTCTGGTTCCTCTGGATGAGCACCTCAGTAGAGAAAGCCAAAAACTGACTGTCATGATATAGCATGAGACTGGACAACCACTCGATGACTCAGCGGAATCTTCGCGATTCCTCCACATTAACGAAGGACCGGTTTCCTGGTCATGTACGTACGCGCACCGTATTCGGATGCACGCGGAAGTACCAGGGGCTATATAGTAGCCCCACCGTCAAACTCCTATGGCTAAGTGAAAGTGTTAAAGCTATATAGTCTGATTGCCTAGTTCGCTGCGCTATCACCTCCTTAATGGACCAAGACGTTGGATCAAGTGTGATTACGCGCTTTTCCGAACACCCCCGCATTATATGTGTGGGGGCTGAAGCCGACGACTGCAAACTTTCAGGTTATATACATACATAAACGGCCGCACAGGAGGCACTATAATACTTTCGGGCAGAAGTATAAACACAGCCTTTATAATCAAAATAGCATTGTTTTTACAACTGAGATACATGTCACTCGAACATGGCACTCTTCAAGCATTGTGCCTCTATTAAACGGGCACCTTCTAGGACTTCTTAGAAATAGTACTCGGTCGCATCCTGGCCTCCCGCCGGACCCCGGGTTGCAATAGTGGTGGCCTCCATCCCTGCCCAGTATGTTTTAACACGGGCAAGAGCCATCCGCGCACCCTCTATGCACGCCAACCTCTTCACAGCGTCGATATGCGACACAACTCCAAGGAATTGTTGCACTAAACCAAAATAACTGTCCGACCTTGGTCCCTTCGGCCAAAGATGATCCACGACAGACCTCATAGCAAGCTCGGACAACCTATGGAGCTCGGCCCATGCGGCAATCTTTTCATTCAACGGTAGCGGACGCGTCGGGGCACTGAACTGCAACCAGAATAGCCTTTCCACCTCACGATCTTTCCGATCTTTGAAAAACTCCGTCGCATCAGCAACACTCTTTGCCAGGTCCGCATACGCGTTTGCAGCACTCCATAACTGATCCAGAGGGGCATACTTCGGATCTCCGAACTTCATCCGCAACAAAAAGGGCCTCCCATCCGTGATATCTCCGGCTTCACGAAGCTCCTCCCTTATCCCTCTAATTTCAGAGCGAGTTTCCTTGGTTGCTTCCAAAGCCTTCTTTAAGTCGTCCACTTTCGCTTGGCCTTCCTTTTCAAGGAGCTCATATCGGCTGGCGGCATCTTTCAGCTCAACAGCCATCTTGGCTATCTTATCTTTGCTCCGGCGATGAGCAGCCTTTTCGGCTTTTAACTCTTCGGCCGCCTTTAGGGCAGCCGCATCGCTTCTCCTGGCTTGTTCCTTGGCTCGGGCAAGTTCCGGCCGAAGGGTCTCCATGGCAGCAGCTCCATTTGCAGTCACAACAAATTATAGATACTAGCATCATGCTCCTCTTAATATTTGTTGACAATCCGAAAATACATACCCTGTGCCTCATCAAGCCGCTTGTTCACAAGCGCGATGTCGACATCCACCATGTCAAGATGCCACTTCAGTTCGGCAAAATCAGTAGTCTGGTCAGCCGCTGGACCCTCAGCCGCCTACACATAACGTAGTGCGATCATTACCTGGGACTATGATCCACTGTTCGCCGCCTCGTGACGGCAACCAGAGTCTCAGGGGCTACTATCTATATGGAGCACACCTGGTGTGTGCGGTACAGCCAAAAATATACATATTACTTTGCGTACCTCAAAGCCTTTGAGTAGGCTCATAAAAGCTTCATTCAACCCTCTTTTGGCGGATGAAATCCTCTCAAACACCGTACCCATTAAGGTACGATGCGCCTCTGAGATAGCCGCTTGCTCCAGAAGACCCCGTCAGTGTATCCAGCTATGTGCCAGACAATCCCGGACTCTTCCTGTTTCTCTCCTTGGGAGCCGAATACTCCGGGCTTCGGGCGGCCGAAGTGTTAACTTCTGGCCTTGGTGGATTAGGAGAAATCCTCCATGACGACAACTCGGGGTTGTTCGCCCCTTGGGGCAGGGAGGCAGGAGGAGGCGTTTCGCTCTCCATCATCTCTGGAAGAAGATCCCCCAAAGACGAACTCTGTTGAGAAGGGCTACGAGCCGGACTGCAAGAGATAGGTCTCGGTTATTATCCTCAGAGATAAAGCAGGATATATTTACCAAAGTACTTTTGATTCACTTACAGCTCGGTGGAGGGTTGGCCCCCTTGCGGGCGCTGTGCGGTGAAGACGCCCTCCGGGGCAGGCCCCCCTGGCGAAGGTTTCTTCCCTTGTTTAGACACCTCTGTTTCCAAGTCTTTAGAGGCGGCCCTTTTCTTCCCATGGGGAGAGGGAATTCTAGATTCACCTCCCCGATTATCCTCCTTAGTAGGGGCACTTACTCCCCCGGTCTGGATGTGTATGGTATGGAGCCCGCCTGTGGCTTCTCTATTCCTCCCCTCCTCTTCTCCTGATGGCACCTGATATGGTGCACGCTCAAGCATCCTAGTTAATAAAGGATCTGGTGAGCCTTCGGGAAGGGGGGCCGAACACCTGATCCTCTCCGCCTTTCTTATCCAACCCTAGCCGAGAGCAATGTTTCAGAATGATGTTGTAACAAATATAAAAGATGGCATGTTCGGTTGCGGAATTACTTACCTAGGTATCCGGACGATTGCAATTAAGACCCGCATCCTTGGTGGTGTCCGGACACTTTATTCGTGATTCGAAGAACAATCCATACATCCCTTCGAGCGTCACGCCGAAGAATTGTTGAATAGTTCGCGGTCCTTCCGGGTTGAACTCCCACATACGGAGAGATCGACGTTGGCACGGCAGGACCCGACGAACTAGCATTACTTGTATTACCTCGACGAGACTGACATCCCTCTCGAGGAGATCTCGGATGCAGATTTGCAATGTCAGCACGTCATCAACTGGCCCCCAGTCTAGCCCCTTGTTGACCCATGACGCCAGTTGAGGCGAAGGGCCCGGGCGGAAGACAGGGGGCCGCCCGCTTTGTACCTCGTGGAGCTGTGATGTAAAACCACTCCCGTTGCCATAAGTCGGACACCTCTGGGAAGGAACCCTTAGGCCACAGGGCGTCGGTGCCTTTGCTTATTACAGCGCCTCCGCACTCCGCGTGTCGCCCGTCGATCATCTTCGGCTTCACACTGAAGGTCTTGAGCCATGAGCCGAAGTGTGGGGTAATGCGGAGGAAGGCCTCACACACGATGATAAACGACGAGATGTGAAGGATGGAATCTGGAGCTAGATCATGGAAATCTAGCCTGTAATAGAACACGAGTCCTCTCACAAAGGGATCAAGACTAAAACCTAGCCCTCGGAGGAAGTGGGAAACAAATACGACACTCTCGTTGGGTTCAGGAGTGGGGATGACCTGCCCTTGAGCAGGAAGCCTGTGCGGGATTTCGGCGGTGAGATACCTGGTCTCCCCAAGCTTCTTGATGTCCTCCTCTGTGATAGAGGAGGCCATCCACCGGCCTTGAAGGTTGGATACGGACATGTTGAAGGTCCGAAGTGCTTAGTTTGAGCCTTGGGTATTGGAATTCGAGGTGGGGAAGGGAAGGATCGAGCGCGGGAAGAAAAGGACAGGCCTTGGCCCCTTAATAAAGAGGACGAATATCAAGCGTCCTCCGCGTGGCCGTTTGGAACTTGCCTAAAATCAAGGAGTCATACTAACAAGCGCGGTTGGGTTACCCTCACCCGTATTGATGATAATCCCGTGATAAGGGGAACACAATCTCTGCTTCGACAAGACGTGCCAATAAAACCGCCTCGCAACACGTGTAGTGGTAGGCTGGGAAAATGGTTCGTAATGACCGAGCATTGGTGTGATGTCATGCTATGAAAAGTTGTCAGCATATTAGATTTGTGGAATATTGTGCTCTCTACGGTGGTGTGTGTAAATTATTTTGCAGGGCCGGACACGATCCTCATGTTCAAATTCTTCTATGGAGTATTCGGAGAAGGAACCCGCCTTGCAGTGCCGAAGACAATCTGCACGCCGGACTCATCGTCATTGAAGCCTGGTCCAGGGGCTACTGAGGGAGTCCTGGATTAGGGGGTCCTTGGACAGCCGGACTATATACTTTGGCCGGACTGTCGGACTATGAAGATACAAGATTGAAGACTTCGTCCCGTGTCCGGGTGGGACTCTCCTTTGCATGGAAGGCAAGCTTGGCAATTCGGATATGTAGATCTCCTTCTCTATAACCGACTCTGTGTAACCCTAGCCTCCTCCCGTGTCTATATAAACAGGAGGGTTTAGTCCGTAGGACAACAACAATCATAATCATAGGCTAGCTTCTAGGGTTTAGCCTCTACGATCTCGTGGTAGATCAACTCTTGTAGTACTCATATCGAGAGGGCCCGAACCTGGGTAAACATCGAGTCCCCCGCCTCCTGTTACCATTAGCCTTAGACGCACAGTTTGGGACCCCCTACCCGAGATCCGCCGGTTTTGACACCGACAGTCGGGACCCACCTGGTCGAAGCGTATGTAGCATTGTCATTCTGGTCGTGAATGTGTACGTACATACTGGTCGATGTAGAGGCGCGCACATGTAGTAGTAGAGGCGCGCACGTAGCATGTACACGTACGTACAACGGTTAGGTTGCAAGAAAGTAAATACGGCCACGTACGTACATACGGGCGGGGTCTCGAACGCCTACTCGCGCATACGTACGGCCAGGGCTCGTGTACATGGTTGGGTCAGAACGGAGAAACTAGGTCGTCGTCGTGTCCATGGGGGGCAATAGAATGCGTCGTGTTCATGGGGAGGCAGCGGAATGCGTTGTGTTCATCGGGAGGCAACAGAACACGTGGGAGCCAACCGGCTTGGATGAAACAAGCGATGGAAACGAGGCCTAGCGTACCGCAGAACGGAGAAAACGGCCTTGTGTTCGACCGGCCACGTTCGAAATGGGATCCTGTTCATCGGGAGGGGTCTGGCGTACCGCAAAACGGAGGAAACGGACTTGTGTTGGACCTCCTATGGTCGAAACAGGGTCCTGTTGATCGGGAGGGGTGTGGCGTACCGCAAAACGGATGAAACATACTTGTGTTGGAGCGCTACGGTCGAAACGGGGGTCCTGTTCATCGGGAGGGGTGTGGGGTACCGCAAAACAGGACTCCACGAGATACTGATCATCTCCACCGTCGACCTCCTCCAGCCTCCACAGGCAACTGTTCATCCACCGTCAACCTCCTCCAGCCTCCACGGGCTCCTGTTCATCCAGCCTCCACCGCGCGCTACTCCACCGGCTACTGTTCAACCACCCCTCTCCATGGGCTCCTATTCAACCACCCCTCCACGGGCTACTGTTCATCCACCCCTCCACCATCTACTGTTCATCCAGCCCTCCACGGGGTCGTCCTGTTCATCCAGCCCTCCACGGGATCCTATTCATCCAGCCCCAACCGGCTCGATTGATCGGGGTCCTGTTCATCCAAAGGCAATGCCACGGGGTCCTGTTCATCCACCCCCATCGCTCACTGTTCATCCAACCCCCCCCCCCACAATGCTCACTGTTCATCCAACCCCCCTTGCAACACTCACTGTTCATCCAGAGGCAGCATCAATCAGCTTCAGTTAGCAGCAGTAGTGAAGGAATCGCTTGATCGCTTGGGTTCAGTAACGCGTAGCCTGTAGTGTAATCGCTCGGTTTCAGTTAGGCGATGCCTCACTCGGGTTCAGTTAGAGCCCAACGCCTCTCGCACACACACGCGTATGTGTACGAGAGAAACGCACATCACTCGGCCTCCGACCACCCACCGTAACCGGGAACTCCCCGAAAGTTTCCTCGCCCTCGCTTCTACCATGGTTTTTTCCGTCATGGACGGCCCAAAGAATGTCATGCAACTGCGTCTCCGGCCCGCCCAAGACGAAAAGCCCATTTTCTGTCATGATTTTTTGTCATAGAAGTAGGAGCCCACCACATCTATGACGATACCGGGTTTTGTCACAATTATCATCATAGAAGTGTCATAAGTATGACAGAAAAAATTCGTTCAGCCCAAAATGTCATGGATGTGTCTTTTTTGTAGTGATGATTATGATTGTTGTTGTCCTATGGACTAAACCCTCCGGTTTATATAGACACCGAAGGGGGCTAGGGTTACACAGAGTCGGTTACAGAGAAGGAAATCTACATATCCGAATTGCCAAGCTTGCCTTCCACACAAAGGAGAGTCCCACCCGGACACGGGACGAAGTCTTCAATCTTGTATCTTCATAGTCCAACAGTTCGGCACAAGTACATAGTCCGGCTGTCGGAGGACCCCCTAATCCAGGACTCCCTCACTAGCCCCCAAACCAGGCTTCAATGACGATGAGTCCGGCATGCAGATTATCTTCGGCATTGCAAGGCGGGTTCTTCTCCAAGTCCTTGTGTACCTGTTGCAAGGAGCAGTGTACGGCTTCCCATTAATGTTGCACTCCTCGGCTTCTGTACCTTAAGAATGGCAGTCTCCACGTGTCGAGCGAATGTGAGAAGAAAGGGGGGCTCTCTTGTCACGCCCATTGTGCGATACTATCCTAAAGAGACTCAAAGGTCCCACCAAGGATAGAACCGCATATTGGAACGCTTTTGCAAGGTGGATATCATTACATCAACATTACATAATAGATGGGGATACATACAAGAGGCATAGAATGCCACACGAATACAACATCACAATACATAATAGCATCATCCAACTTCAGATGAAACACAAACAGAAACTCAAACAACATCCACCCTGCTAAAACCCAGGCTACCGACCTGGAACCTATCCCCTGATCGAAGAAGCAGAAGAAGAACTCAACGCACGCAAGCATCGCTCTCGCGTCATGATCATCGCATAACCTGTACCTGCAACTGTTGTTGTAGTAATCTGTGAGCCACGAGGACTCAGCAATCCCATCACCATGGGTAACATGACTAGCAAAGCTTAAAGGGAAAGGAAGGGGTAAAGTGGTGAGGTTGCAGCAGCGACTAAGCATGATATGGTGGCTAACATACGCAAATAAGAGCAAGAAGAGAACAAATGGAACGGTCATGAAACTAGCAATGATCAAGAAGTGATCTGAACTCCTACTTACGTCAATCATAACCCAAAATCGTGTTCACTTCTCGGACTCCGCCGAAAAGAGACCATCACGGCTACACACGAGGTTGATGCGTTTTAATTCAGATCTGGTGTCAAGTTATCTACAACCGGACATTAACAAATTCCCATCTGCCCATAACCGTGGGCACGGCTTTCGAAAGTTTATACCCTGCAGGGGTGTCCCAACTTAGCCCATGATAAGCTCTCGCGATCAACGAAGGATATACCTTCTCCCAGGAAGACCCGATCAGACTCGGAATCCCGGTTTACAAGACATTTCGACAATGGTAAAACAAGACCAGCAAGACCGCCCGATGCACCGACAATCCCGATAGGAGCTGCACATATCTCGTTCTCAGGGCAACACCGGATGAGACAGACTACGAGTAAAACTAGAGTTCGAGTTTCCCCGAGGTGGCCCCGCAGACGGCTCGGTTCGGACCAACACTTAGACAAGCACTGGCCCGGGGGGGCTAAAATAAAGACGACCCTCGAGAGAGCGACTCCCAAGGGAAAAAGTAGGTGGTGGTGAGGCAAATGGTAAAACCAATGTTGGGCCTTGCTGGAGGAGTTTTATTCAAAGCGAACTGTCAAGGGGGTCCCATAAATCACCCAACCGCGTAAGGAACGCAAAATCCGGGAACATAACACCGGTATGACGAAAACTAGGGCGGCAAGAGTGGAACAAAACACCAGGCATAAGGCCGAGTCTTCCACCCTTTACCAAGTATATAGATGCATTAAATAATATAAGAGATATTGTGATATCACAACACAATCCTGTCCACCATGGAGCAATCTTCAACTTCACCTGCAACTAGCAACGCTATAAGAGGGGCTGAGCAAGGCGGTACCATAGCCAAGCAACGGTTTGCTAGGAAGGGTGTCAAAGGTTAGAGGTTCATGGCAATTTGGGGAGGCTTGATAAACACGTGATAGGTAGCGCAGCATAGCGATAGAACGAAGCAACTAGCATAGCAATGATAGTAGTGAGATCCAGGGTAGCGGTCATCTTGCCTGAAATCCCGCTAGGAAGAAGAACGAGTCCATGAAGAAGACGAACGGATGAAGCCGAACCAAGCGTAGACGAACGAATCCTCACGATCGCAACGAAACAGGAACTATCGAAAAGAAGCACGCAACAAGGTAAACACACCACACATGAACAAGGCATGATGCACAACAAGCATGATGCATGACAAGGCTACATGAAGCTACTCATGGCAAGAAATGATGCAAACAAGAGTAACACATCAAGGCAAGTTTAAATGAGGCCGGAAACAACATATAACAATTCCGGTAAGTCCTCATATGCATACTTCGAAATTGGTCCAGATCTGAATAAATCTTATGTTCAAGTTGTTAAACAGCAAGTTAAGATGCACCAAGATTATCTACACGAGATTCTAGTCAAGTTACATATAAAGTTCATTTTGTTTGGAGCTACGGCCTAGAAGATATGAGCAAAACAAGTTAAACATGTCATTGATGCAAAATGCACCCAAACATCAAGAAACACCTCAAAACAAGTATGCAACATGATAATATGAAACTACATGCAAAATCAAGCAAGTTACATATAGAGCACACTCAAAACGGAGCAACGGTTCAACACACACACATGAAACAAGTTATAGCAACAATCTGTCCAAAACAGCAACTAGGCATATTGCAAGCATCAAAACAACATGCTACAGGACCTCAACAAGAAAACAAAAGGCATGGACATGATTTACAGGTAATGCATAACAAAACATGAACACTGAGCTATCTCCAGAAATCACTAGCACATGCTCAAACACACATGGAAAGATTGCAAATAATAACAGTTCAGACTTTGCAGAAAATAACATCAGGTTGCAATGTTCAGAGCTATCAAACAATATGTTACAGGAACTTATCATGGCAAACAAAGGCATGACATGAATCTACTAATTGCATAGAACAAAAGTCATTTACTGACCATGAACCAAAAAGGATCAGAAGATATGATGGCACCCACGTAAACATGGCAAGTTATATGACAGATTCATACATGGCAGGAACAACGATAAGTAGGCATGTTGATGAGCTTGTAGCACTCACCACAGAGCAATACATGGCATGGCAAGGCAACCAACAGTAAGAATACATGTTTATGAAGCCAAGAATGGCAAGAGCAAGTTCATAGGGTGCATGGATCACTAACAACAATCATGGCAACAACTGAAATTAATGTTAACAGGCTGACAAACATTATTTAGCAACTTTGGAGCAAGATTACAACAAGCTATAGCAGGGTATAAATGCAACCAGGCGCATGAATGGATAGAGAATGACATGTATAACAAAACACCCTTAGTGAACATCTCCAGATTATGCATAGACTGACTTGTAGCAGCAGGTTTACATAGCATCACGAAATAACAGATTCAGCCTAGCAAAACAGCAACAGCAAGTACCCTACTCAACAAGCTTGATTCACTCACCACAAGTCATTGCATGACAAGATAAGCATAGCATCAGCAACAAGACATGTTCATGAAACTAACCAAGGCAAGAACAAGTTCATATCATGCAAGGATCAACTACAACAACCTTGGCAAAATTGAATAACATGTAAACAATCTGCCAGGAAACATTTTGTAGCAAAAGTAGAGCATGAAAATGACATGCTAGACTACTCCATAATTGCAAACAGGGGCATGAATGGATAGAGCAAAATTATATGTTCAAAACATCCTTACTGAAGTATCACAAAATCTGCATGGATCTCTCTGTAGCATCAAGTTTACATGGCATCAAAATAACAGCAGAACAGGGATTAAATCAGCAACATCGCGAAGCCTAGTTTGCATGCTTGTGCTAGTCACCACATTGATCATAAAAATACATGGTAAGCACCTCTATAAAGAAGACATGGCATAGTTCAAAACACATGTAGACATCAACCTCATAGGATGCACACATCAATCATGGCAAAAATGACAAATGAGCATGTTCTGTTAAGAAACAGGAACTAACATTATGAAGCACTCTTGCAACGATGATACAGGCATCAAGATGGACTCAAATAAACATGATGCAATGGAATGAAATGAAGTACTCGTTGAGACGAACAATTTGACATATTACATGCACGAAACGGAGCAGTGTGCATGGAGTTATGATGCGATGAACAGGATAACATTATGCAAAATATTTCGGGGACTTAGACGAAAATCACCTCCGGATCTAAGGGTTGACCCGAGCGCGGATGACGAGGACGGCCGGGGTTCTCGCCGGAGATGTGGCCGGAGATGGAGGAAGAGGTCACCGGAGGCTCAGGGAGGCGCAGGGAGGCGGCCCCGGACCGGATCTGGCCGGATCCGGCCGGTGGCGGGCGCGGAAGGCGGCGGGCGACAGGGGCGCGGTGGCGGGCTGCGGCTCCGCGAGAGGAGCTGGGCGGCGAGGGTGGCAGAGGCGGGCCCGAGGCGGAGGGAGACCGAGGCGGCGGCGGCGGGGCGCCGGCCGGCGGAGGCGGCGGTGGAAGGAAGGCGGCCGGCGCCGGAGAGGAGGCGCGCCGGCGACCTCGGGTGCGGGCGGCGGAGCACTACCGCGGGCTCAGGCGCGGGCATCCCGCGGGCTGGCGGCGGCGGTGCGTCGGGCCGGGCGGGCCTCGCTCGGGCCCCGGCGGGCCAGCGCGAGTGGCGGCGAAGGCGGACGCAGGCGCGGGTGACGTGGCGACGAGCGGTTGGCGGAGGCGCGCGGCGGGGTGACGTGGCAGCGTGCCATTGGTCGGCCCGACGTGGCTGGCGGCGATGGACACGTCCTGCGCGGAGGCAGACATGTCCGGCGGCGGGGAGGAGTTGGGTAGGGTTTGGACTGCGCGGAAAATCGGGGAGGGGCACATATATATATAGGTAGAGGGAGCTAGGAGTGTCCAAATGAGGAGCGGTTTTCGCCCACACGATCGTGATCGAACGACCGAGAGCATGGAGGGGGTTTGGATGGGTTTTTGGGCCACTTTGGAGGTGTGTTGGGCTGCAAGACAAAAGAGGCTTTTGCGGTTACCCGGTTAACCATTGGAGTATCAAACGGACTCCAAATGGCACGAAACTTGACAGGCGGTCTACCGGTGCTATACCAAGGCCACTTGGCAAGCCTCGGGCCATTCTGAGAAAATTTAACACCCGCACACAAAACAAGGTCTGAGAGGGGCGACGGGGCACGCGGGAGAGGTCTGGACTTCGAACGGACAACGGAGAGAACCGGGAGAATCCGAACGGATGCAAGTTTTGAAAAACATGCAGATGAAATGCAGATGATGACATAGCAAAATGCAACACGCAAGAAAATGACATGGCAACGACAGCCAATAACTAGCAGACACCTGGCGCAACGAATCCGGGCCATTACATCTCTCCCCCTTGCTTCCGGTGGCGCCGGAACGCCGCTGGGGGCCATCATCATCACCGCGATCTTCACCAACACCTCCACCATCTTCACCAACATCTCCATCACCTTCCCCCCTCTATCTACAGCGGTCCACTCTCCCGCAGCCCGATGTACCCTCTACTTGAACATGGTGCTTTATGCTTCATATTATTATCCAATGATGTGTTGCCATCCTATGATGTCTGAGTAGATTTTTGTTGTCCTGTTGGTGGTTGATGAATTGCTATGATTGATTTAATTTGCTTGTGGTTATGTTGCTGTCCTTTGGTGCCCATCATATGAGCGCGCGCGTGGGTCACACTATAGGGTTAGTTGTATGTTGATAGGACTATGTATTGGAGGGCTAGAGTGACAGAAGCTTCAACCTAGCATAGAAATTCATGCATACGGGATTGAAGGGGGACCAATATATCTTAATGCTACGGTTGGGTTTTAACTTAATGAACGTTAGTAGTTGCGGATGCTTGCTAATAGTTCCAATCATAAGTCCATAGAATTCCAAGTCAGGGATGACATGCTAGCAGTGGCCTCTCCCACATAATACTTGCTATCGGTCTAGTAAAGTAGTCAATTGCTTAGGGAAAATTTCATAACTCCTACCACCACTTTTCCACACTCGCTATATTTACTTTATTGCATCTTTATATAAACAGCACCTACTTTTTATTTACGTGTTCTTTATTATCTTGCAAACCTATCCTATCACACCTACAAAGTACCTCTAGTTTCATACTTGTTCTAGGTAAAGCGAATGTCAAGCGTGCGTAGAGTCGTATCAATGGCCGATAGGACTTGAGAGAGTATTTGTTCTACCTTTAGATCCTCGTTGGGTTCGACACTCTTACTTATCGAAAGAGGCTACAACTATCCCGTATACTTGCGGGTTATCAAGACCTTTTCTGGCGTTGTTGCCGGGGAGTCATCGCGTGGGGTGAATATTCTCGTGTGTCTTGTTTGCTTTATCACTAAGTAATTTTTATTTAGTATTCTAAGTTGTTCTCTATCTTTAGTTATGGATATGGAACATGAAATACCAAAAAAATTAGGTGTAGATGCTACTCATGGAGATGGGGAACCTCCTAAAACCCTCGATGCTCGTTATGTGAAAGAAATTATGTACTACTTTAATAATCCTGAGAAAACCCCATTCAACTTTGTTATGGGAGACACGTAGGATCAATGTGAATACTTTAGGGATTATCGCTTAACACAAAAAGGTAAATTATTATGGGATCAAAATTCTATGTTGCGTTGGTATGCTCGTCAACTATGCGTGATACATGATTATACTTGTTGCTCTAGGATGAAGGCTCCACACCTTCCCTTTTCATGCAAATTCAATGATAATGAAACCTTAGCTTCTTATGCTAATGGTAGATATGATTACTATGATGTGGAACAAATATAAGAATTTGTTGCTTTTATGGGTGCTTATGAGATTGAATCTATGTTTAAAGCGTTTGACAATTTTGATGATTCAGTTTATAGACCAGAAAACTTTGCTATACTTAGATATTGCTATGAAAATTATGAATACAATTACAATATTAATGCATTTATTAAGAAAGTCTCCGCTGTCCAAGAAGAGACTAATATTTTGCAGGAAGCTATGGAAGAAGAAATTGATGAAACTGTGAGCTCATTGGATGAAAAAGATGATGAGGAGAGCAAAGAACAAAACGAGGAAGAGCGGATTGATCACCCCTGCCCCCCTTATAATGAGAGTAACTCTTTAACTCATACATTGTTTAATTCCCCTTCGTGCTTACCGAAGTATGATTGCTATGATGATTGTTATGATCCTGTTGATTCTCTTGAAATATCCCTTTTTGATGATGCTTGCTATGCTTGTGGCCAAGATGCCAATATGAATTATGCTTATGGAGATGAACTTGATATAGTTCCTTATGTTAAACATGAAATTATTTCTATTGCACCCACGCATGATAGTCCTATTATCTTTTTGAATTCTCCAAACTACACTATATCGGAGAAGTTTGTGCTTATTAAGGATTATGTTGATGGGTTGCCTTTTACCGTCGCACATGATTATTTTGATAGATATAATATGCATGTGCTTGCTGCTCCTACTTGAAATTATTATGAAAGAGGAACTATATCTCCACCTCTCTATGTTTCCAATATGATAAAATTGCAAGAAACTGCTTATACTATGCATTGGCCTTTACTTAGTGTGCATGAATTGTTCTTTTATGACATGTCGATGCATAGGAAGAGAGTTAGACTTCGTCATTGATTGATATATGTTACTTTGTGCTCACTACTAAATTACAAATCATTTTTAATTAAAATTGGCTTTAATATACCTTGGGATCCGGATGGATTCATTACTTGAGCACTATATGCCTAGCTTAATGGCTTTAAAGAAAGCGCTGCCAGGGAGACAACCCGGAAGTTTTAGAGAGTCATTTATTTCTGTGGAGTGCTTTTATATAGTCTAAAAACAAAAAAATAAAGAGGGGAACCTAGAAATTTTTCAAAAAGGAAAGTGAAAGTGAGAAAGACAAGCATTGTTGAAGTGGGAGCTAGCCTTGGATTTTGTTCATGCTCATGGAAACTTTGTGAATCTTGATTACAGAAACTTTTCAAAAAAAATTATCCCCTTGTACAATTCCATTGTATTATAAAAATAATGTGCCAAGGTTTGCCTTCAGGATGTTTACAATGCTTGTTGGTATGTACGGTGCAGGACAGAAACTTTGGCTGTAGTGCGCGATTTTACATTTTTAACTGGAACAACAAATGGTTCGGATTATTTTTGCAATGTCTTGATATACAACTTTTTTATTTTACTAATTTTGGTAGAATGTTTGTGGTACCAGAAGCATGGTGAATGTTCATATTGCTACAGACTGTTCTGTTTTTGACAGATTCTGTTTTTGATGCATAGTTTGCCTGTTTAGATGAATCTATCAATTTATATCAGTGGATTAAGCCATGGAAAAAGTTATATTACAGTAGAAGAAATGCAAAAATAAAATATGAATTGGTTTGCAATAGTACTTAGAGTGGTGATTTGCTTTATTATACTAACGGATCATACCGAGTTTTCTGTTGAAGTTTTGTGTGGATGAAGTGTCTAATCGAGGATGTCTCGATATGAGGAAAAGGAAGACAGGCAAGAGCTCAAGCTTGGGGATGCCCGAGGAACCCCAAGTAAATATTCAAGGAGACTCAAGCGTCTAAGTTTGGGGATGCCCCGGAAGGCATTCGCTCTTTCTTCAACAAGTATCGGTATGTTTTCGTATTCGTTTCGTTCGTGCAGTATGTGCGAATCTTGGAGCGCCTTTTGCATTTAGTTTTTATTTTTCTTTTATGCACCATGCTGGTATGAGATAGTCCTTGGTTGATTCATAGAATGCTCATTGCACTTCACTTAAATCTTTTGAGTATGGCTTTATAGAATGCTTCATGTGCTTCACTTATATCATTCGAAGTCTGGGTTGCCTGTTTCTCTTCATATAGAAAACCGCCATTTGTAGAATGCTCTTTTGCTTCACTTATATTTGTTAGAGTGTGGGCATATCTTTTGTAGAAAGAATTAAACTCTCTTGCTTTAATTATGTCTATTTATAGAGATGACAAGAATTGGTCATTCACATGGTTAGTCATAAAATCCTACATAAAACTTGTAGATCACTGAATATGATATGTTTGATTCCTTGCAATAGTTTTGTGATATAAAGGTGGTGATATTAGAGTCATGCTAGTTGAGGAATTGTGAAATTGAGAAATACTTGTGTTGAGGTTTGCAAGTCCCATAGCATGCACGTATGGTGAACCGTTATGTAACAAAGTTGGAGCATGAGGTGTTTTTTTATTGTCTTCCTTATGAGTGGCAGTCGGGGACGAGCGATGGTCTTTTCCTACCAATATATCCCTCTAGGGGCATGCGTAGTCATACTTTGCTTCGAGGGCTAAGTAGACTTTTGCAATAAGTATATGAGTTTTTTATGACTAATGTAAGTCCATGGATATACGCACACTCACCCTTCCACTTTGCTAGCCTCTATTATGCCGCGCAACTTTCACCGGTATCATGAACTCATTATTTACCTTACTCAAAACAGCCATCATACCTACCAATCATGGCATTTTCATAGCCATTCCGAGATATATTGCCATGCAACTCCCATCATCATCATATACATGACTTGATCAGTCATTGTCATATTGCTTTGCATGATCGTAAGATAGCTAGCATGATGTTTTCATGGCTTGTCCATTTTTTGATGTCATTGCTATGCTAGATCATTGCACATCCCGGTACACCGCCAGAAGCATTCATATAGAGTCATATCTTTGTTCGAGATATCGAGTTGTAATATTGATTTGTAAGTAAATAAAAGTGTGATGATCATCATTATTAGAGCATTGCCCCAGTGAGGAAAGGATGATGGAGACTATGGTTCCCCCACAAGTCGGGATGAGACTCTGGACTTTATGAAAAATAAAAGAGGCCAAAGAAGCCCAAATAAAAAAAGAGGCCAAAGAAGCCCACCAAAAAGAAAAAAAGAAAAAAAAAGAAAATAAAAGAAAAAAATGAGAGAAAAGAGAGAAGGGGCAATGTTACTATCCTTTTATCACACTTGTGCTTCAGAGTAGCACCATGTTCTTCATATAGAGAGTCTCTTGAGTTATCACTTTCATATACTAGTGGGAATTTTCATTATAGAACTTGGCTTGTATATTCCGATGATGGGCTTCCTCAAACGCCCGAGGTCTTCATGAGCAAGCAAGTTGGATGCACACCCACTTAGTTTCCAGTCTGAGCTTTCATACACTTATAGCTCTTAGTGCATTGGTTGCATGGCAATCCCTACTCACTCACATTGATAACTATTGATGGGCATCTCCATAGCCCGTTAATATGCCTAGTTGATGTGAGACTATCTTCTCCCTTTTTGTCCTCACAACCACCACCATATACCACCATAGTGCTATGTCCATGGCTTGCGCTCATGTATTGCGTAAGAGTTGAAAAAGCTGAAGCGCGTTAAGAAGTATGAACCAATTTCTCGGCTCGTCGTCGGGGGTGTGCATGATGGGAGCATTTTGTATGACGAAGATGGAGCATAGCCAGACTATATGATTTTGTAGGGATGAGCTTTCTTTGGCTATGTTATTTCGATAAGACATAATTGCTTGGTTGTTATGCTTGAAGTATTATTGTTTTTATATCAAATGATAGACTATTGCCTTGAATCACTCGTGTCTTAATATTCATGCCATGAATAGACATATGATCAAGATTATGCTAGGTAGCATTCCACATCAAAAATTATCTTTTTTAACATTTACCTACTCGAGGACGAGCAGGAATTAAGCTTGGGGATGCTGATACATCTCCATCGTATCTATAATTTTTGATTGTTCCATGCCAATATTCTTCAACTTTCATATACTTTTGGCAACTTTTTATACTATTTTTGGGACTAACATATTGATCCAGTGCCCAGTGCATGTTCCTGTTTGTAGCATGTTTTATGTTTGGCAGAAAACACATATCAAACGGAATCCAAACGGGATAAAAACAGACGGAGAATTATTTTGGAATATTTGGGATTTTCCGGAGGAAGAATCAACGTGAAACGGTGTCCGAGGTGGCCACGAGACATTGGGGCGCGCCCACCCCCCTAGGCGCCTGGCACCCTCGTGGGCCACCCGTAAGGCGGTTGATGCCCTTCCTTTGCCGCAAGAAAGCTAATTTTATGAGAAAAATCTGGGCGAAAGATTCACCCCAATCGGAGTTACGGATCTCCGGATATAAAAGAAATGGTGAAGGGGAAGGATCTGGGAACGCAGAAACACAGAGAGACAGAGAGATAGATCCAATCTCAGAGGGGCTCTCGCCCCTCCCAAGCCATGGGAGCCAAGGACCAGAGGGTAAACCCTTCTCCCATCTAGGGAGAAGGTCAAGGAAGAAGAAGAAGAAGGGGGGCTCTCTCCCCCTTGCTTCTGGTGGCGTCGAAACGCTGCCGGGGGCCATCATCATCACCGCAATCTTCACCAACACCTCCGCCATCTTCACCAACATCTCCATCACCTTCCCCCCCCCCCCTCTGTCTACAGCGGTCCACTCTCCTGCAACCCGCTGTACCCTCTACTTGAACATGGTGCTTTATGCTTCATATTATTATCCAATGATGTGTTGCCATCCTATGATGTCTGAGTAGATTTTCGTTGTCCTATTGGTGGTTGATGAATTGCTATGATTGATTTAATTTGCTTGTGGTTATGTTGCTGTCCTTTGGTGCCCATCATATGAGTGCGCACGTGGATCACACCATAGGGTTAGTTGTATGTTGATAGGACTATGTATTGGAGGGCTAGAGTGACAGAAGCTTCAACCTAGCATAGAAATTGATGCATACGGGATTGAAGGGGGAACAATATATCTTAATGCTATGGTTGGGTTTTACCTTAATGAACGTTAGTAGTTCCGGATACTTGCTAATAGTTCCAATCATAAGAGCATAGAATACCAAGTCAGGGATGACATGCTAGTAGTGGCCTCTCCCACATAATACTTGCTATCGGTCTAGTAAAGTAGTCAATTGCTTAGGGACAATTTCACAACTCCTACCACCACTTTTCCACACTCGCTATATTTACTTTGTTGCATCTTTATCTAAACAGCCCCTACTTTTTATTTACATGTTCTTTATTATCTTGCAAACCTATCCTATCACACCTACAAAGTACCTCTAGTTTCATACTTGTTCTAGGTAAAGCGAACGCCAAGCATGCGTAGAGTCGTATCAGTGGCCGATAGGACTTGAGAGAGTATTTGTTCTACCTTTAGCTCCTCATTGGGTTCGACACTCTTACTTATCGAATGAGGCTACAACTATCCCGTATACTTGCGGGTTATTAGCCTTCGGAGTGGTTTTATATGGAGGGCGTCCCCCTTCCGGACCCTATCCGGATGGGCCTTCCTGAGTTTACCAATGCCCCATTGAAGAAACGCCACAGTTGGCGTCCTCGGAGCCCCCAGGAGGAATATAACAGAGAGGTCATTTATCTGATGGGCAGAATAAAAACGCTGGCCAAATCTGGATTGACAATAATCGAGGTTATGTCAATATGCATAATGCGGGGGGTGGAGCCACTCCAGTATCAGGAGCATCCCATGTGGCACTTTAACGGATAGGACAATGCCACCCGCTGTGGTTGGAAAGGTCTGGACTCCGCCACCGCCCTGGCGAAAATATTTTTCGACTTGTATATAGGAGAAGAAGAGGAGTTTATCCGCATTAAGCCACGGGATGGATTTTCCATGTACAACCCCCCTAGCTGGGTGAGCTGCTATCTTTTACTCAACTCTATTCATTCCCGCATTCCTTCATCACGAATATTTACCTTGGTAATTCATAGTAGGAACTACGAAAAGCTATGAGGGTGGTCCACAGCCCGTTTCCACAGCCAGAGGACCACGACCGGGCCCTCGACCCCGGACTTGAAGAAGATCCGGACGTATTTGTGGAGCTCGTCGACAGGATGTTTTACCAGGCAAGCCGTGACGGTGCCTTGGTGGCCATCATAGCCGACTATCCTGGCCTACTCCCTGCATCACATGTAAGTAAAACTGGAGTCCTAACTTCCGAGAAGGATCCCTTCTTTACACCTTACCCACCGCATATGTATTGCACTTTATAGGGAAGGCCATTGGGGCGCCGTGCCAGACCCGCGGCGACTCGCCAATAAGGGGCACCCAAGCCGGGTAGGCTTAAAAGGAAGGCGGTCAGGACCGAGATGCCATTGCAGAGGTATGATCTAAAACCTGCTCCGTGATTATCATCTTTTAAAATATAACAATGTCCATGGTCCCCTGGCAGAAAGAGTGCTCGTCGGACTGTGTCCGGAGATCCTGCCGGCCACGCCTCCACCAGCCGAACTCCAGAACCAGCCTCATGGATGGAGGCTAACGTGGGGACAACGCCGGACGGACCTCCTATAGTGGATGCGGATAGAATATCCGCTACGAATTCTGAAGTGGAGAGGGCTATGAATCACCGGTGGCGACCCTAACTTCTCCGAGGAGGCGTTCAATGCCTTCAACTCGGGAGACGCACACATTCGAGCTGCTCAAGATGGGCTTGCTAGAGCCACAGACCAGTATTTAAAGGATATACTGGTAAGAAAAATCTGATAATTATGTATATCAGTAGCCCCTGAGACTTGAAACAGTTGGCACAACTGATTTAAGGATCATTGTATGAATAGGTTCTTACAGAGAAGAACACCCATTTGTCTCAAGAGCCGGAGGAGTGCAAAGCCCACCTAAGGGCCGCAGTTGCCGGAATGAAGGAATCCAAGAAGGCCTCATCTAGTAATACTTCTCTCGATCAAAAAGAATGTAATTACGTGTACCAGTTAGTATTCGGCATGCCTGCAAATCTAACAATAGATTCTGCAGACAATCCCGGAGTGGATCCGGATATCGTACAAGAGGATGAGCAATGATCTCAATGACAGCTAGAGGCTGGCGAGCGCGTGCTTACACGGGTTAGGCGAGAGAAAAATGATCTCCAGGATGCCAATACCCGGCTGGGCGTTGAATTGGAAGATGTTCGGGCCCAGCTTGCTGACTCCGTGAAGGAGAATAAGAGGCTTCGACGCGGCATTTTTAGTATGTGCTTAAACGAACCTTTATACAGTTCGGCGAAGAAACAGGCTAAGAGAGTTATATTTTTAGGTATGCTGACAGGTCGTCCCGAAGACGAGATGCCCGGATCTGCAGGTGATCTTCTGCACGAGCTTTCACAACTGCACGAACAAGTTCAGCAAGTGATGTAGGGTATTGCCCAGGCCTTGTGGCCGTCCGCCTTCCTGCCAGGCAGCATGGGTGAGCTTGTAGAGATGCTCAAGGGAGCACGGTGGCGCTTCCGATTATGGAAGATATCGGCCTGCCGACAAGGTGCGAGGGAAGCCTGGGCCATGGTAAAAACTTGGTACACCAAGGTTGATCCGAATCACATGGCCATGGTCGGACATGTAGGGTCAGATGGGAAGGAGATTCCCGTTAGTCTAGTATATGACTAGGTAGGATTAGCCGCAAAGTATTCCCAATAGGATTGTAGGCTAGACAGCCTGTTGGATGGTATAGAAGAGGAATTTAATCAGTCTAAGTGATTGTGTACTTCAATTGACATGTTTTGTCCCTAGCCAGATTGTAAATCATTTGTCATGGCGGACCTTTTCGCTTCAACCTCCGGACCCGACAATCCGGAGTGTATCCGAATACCCGCTCAGTTATGTAAACCGGGGTACGCGTGGAAACCAGGTGTAGGGGTCATAAGTGCTTGAACAGACAAGTACCCAACTAGCTAAGTTATATTACATGGATAGTAAGAAACATCTTCCAGGGAGAATAATTCCGTTAAGGGTTCCTTTCCCTGGGTACGCATGCATTAGTGTGCATGTCTGAACTGTGAACAGAGACACAGGATATAAAACATCTGGGTTTTTTTATTGTAATAGGTAAGAAACATCTTTTGTTCACCGATCGAATATTCCCTTAAGAACGCTAGCTTTAAGATTCACCCAGTCTAAGGTATACATCCGGCGGACCCGACAGTAACAATCGCAGAGGTGCTCCCCTTATGCCCTAGCCGAACTAACAGGAACGTAGGGCATAAACACAGGAGCCAGGCAACCCAGCTTGGCCAAAACTTAAGTCATATCGATGCATATAATGGCGAAGAAAAGGTACATATGGAAAAGTGACTCATATGTAGTGGGCATGAAGCCCGGAAGATAATTGTATTAAGCTTCTGTATAAGAAGCCCCCAGGTATAGTGAGCGCGCATAGCGCGTCAAGATTGTGTAGTCGAGTCACACTTGAAGCTTTTTAGGGCCATAAAAAAGAAAGAAAGAGGATATAATTAAAAAAAGGGTAGAGGTAAGGAGACGAACACAGAGTTCGGCGCTAGGCGTAGAATCTTCGGAGTCTGGCCGCATTCCAGGGGTTCGGCTCGAGTCAATTATCTGATGCATCACGCAGGCGGTACGCTCCTCCAGTGAGAACTTTATCAATGATGAAGGGACCCTCCCACTTGGGCTTGAGCTTGTCCTGTTTCTTCTTCGGTAGGCGTACAACGAGTTCTCCAACATTATAAGTTTTGCTCGTACTTCTCTACTTTGATACCTTTGAGCCTGTTGTTGATAGAATGCGGAACGGGCTTTTGCGACGTCGCGCTCCTTGAGAGAGTCCTAGACTAGGGGGTGTCTGGATAGCCGAACTATCATCATCGGCCGGACTCCAAGACTATGAAGATACAAGATTGAAGACTTCGTCCTGTGTCCGGATGGGACTTTCCTTGGCGTAGAAGGCAAGCTTGGCGATACGGATATGTAGATCTCCTACCATTGTAACCGACTCTGTGTAACCCTAGCCCTCTCCGGTGTCTATATAAACCGGATGGCTTTAGTCCGTAGGACGGAAAAGAACAATCATACCATAGGCTAGCTTCTAGGGTTTAGCCTCCTTGATCTCGTGGTAGATCTACTCTTGTAACACACATCATCAATATTAATCAAGCAGGACGTAGGGTTTTACCTCCATCAAGAGGGCCCGAACCTGGGTAAAACATCGTGTCCCTCGTCCCCTGTTACCATCCGCCTAGACGCACAGTTCGGGACCCCCTACCCGAGATCCGCCGGTTTTGACACCGACATTGGTGCTTTCATTGAGAGTTCCTCTGTGTCGTCGCCGATAGGCTCGATGGCTTCTTCGATCATCATCAACGACGCAGTCCAGGGTGAGACCTTCCTCCCCGGACAGATCTTCGTATTCGGCGGCTTTGCACTGCGGGCCAATTCGCTTGGCCATCTAGAGCAGATCGAAAGTTACGCCCCTGGCCGTCAGGTCAGATTTGGAAGTTTGAACTTCACGGCTGACATCCGTGGGGACTTGATCCTCGATGGATTCGAGCCACAGCCGAGCGTGCCACACTGTCACGACGAGCATGATTTAGCTCTGCGGCCGGACAGTACCCTGGAGGCCACACTTGAGCCCGCTCCGATCTTCAATTCCGAGCTGGCTGCGCAGATCGAGGACAGATGGTTAGACGCCGCCTCAGGGGCTGCAACCTCTACGGCGATAGAGCCGAACACTGACCTTGTCCCTCATGAAGCTCGTGACTCCGAGGCACCGGACTCCTTGCCAGACTCCGAACCTCCCGCGCCCCCATCAATCGAATCCGGTTGGGCACCGATCATGGAGTTTACTGCCTCGGACATCTTTCAACACTCACCTTTTGGCGACATCCTGAGTTTGCTAAGGTATCTCTCATTATCAGGAGAGCCCTGGCTGGACTGCGGCCAGGACGGTTGGGATGCGGACAACGAAGAAATTCAAAACCCACCCACCACCCACTTGGTAGCCACTGTCGATGATCTAACCGACATGCTAGACTACGACTCCGAAGACATCAACGGTATGGACGACGATGCCGGAGACGACCAAGAACCAACGCCTACCGGGCACTGGAAAGCCACCTCATCATATGATATATACATGGTGGATATCCCAAAGGATGGGAATGGCGAAGGGGCAGCGGAGGATGACCCCTCCAAGAAACAGCCCAACCGCCGGCGTCAGCGGCGCGGCTCTAAATCCCGCCATAGCAAGAATGAAGATTCCGGCACTGGAGATAATAACACCCCAGATAGTGCCGAAGACAACCCACTCCAGCAAGATTGAGCACAGGAGGACGGGGACGCCAGCCCTCATGAGAGAGCGGCAGAAGAAGAGGTAGAGGACTACATGCCTCCCTCCGGAGACGAGGCAAGCCTCGACGACGACGAATTCGTCGTGCCTGAGGATCCCGTCGAACAAGAGAGTTTTAAATGCAGGCTTATGGCCACGGCAAACAGCCTAAAGAAAAAGCAGCAACAGCTTAGAGCTAATCAAGATCTGCTAGCCAACAGATGGACTGAAGTCCTCGCGGTCGAAGAGCATGAGCTCGAACGCCCCTCCAAAAGTTACCCTAAATGCAAGCTGCTCCCCCGATTAGAGGAGGAGGCGTATGAACCTGCATCACCAGCAGACAATACGGCTGACCGACCACCCCGTGGTCGCGACAGAGAGGCCCCTAGGCCCTTCACTAGAACCGTACCCCGGCATCGCTCGAAGAGCACAAAGCCACAGGGGAACGATCCGGACTTGCGAGATATATTGGAGGATAAGGCAAGACAATCAAGATCGATCTATGGATCGCGTGGGCGCCCCATGATACGTGACGACAACCGTCGTGCCGGACACAGTAAGTCCGGCCGGGCCGAACAAAATAGACAAAGCTCTTTCGAGCTCCGTCGTGATATCGCCTAGTACTGAGGCGCCGCACACCCACTATGCTTCACAGACGAAGTAATGGATCATCAAATCCCCGAAGTGTTTAAACTCGTGAACATTGAATCCTACGATGGCACAACAGACCCCGCGGTTTGGATCGAAGACTATCTCCTCCATATCCACATGGCCCGCGGTGATGATCTTCACGCCATCAAATATCTCCCACTCAAACTTAAAGGACCAGCCCGGCATTGGCTTAACTGCTTGCCAGCAGAGTCAATCGGGAGTTGGGAGGACCTGGAAACCGCATTCCTCGATAACTTCCAAGGCACGTATGTGCGACCACCAGACGCCGATGATCTAAGCCACATAATTCAGCAGCCAGACGAATCGGCCAGACAATTCTGGACACGGTTCCTAACAAAGAAGAACCAAATCGTCGACTGTCCGGATGCAGAGGCCCTAGCGGCCTTCAAGCACAACATCCGCGACGAGTGGCTGGCCCGGCACCTAGGACAGGAAAAGCCGAAATCAATGGCAGCCCTCACATCACTCATGACCCGCTTCTGCGCGGGTGAGGACAGCTGGCTAGCACGCAGCAATAACCTCAGCAAAAATTCTGGCAGTCCGGATTTCAAGGACCGTAATGGCAGGTCGCGTCGCAACAAAAACAAACGCCGCATTAACGGCGACAACAGTGAAGATACGGCAGTCAATGCCGGATTCAGAGGCTCTAAACCCGGTCAGCGGAAAAAGCCATTCAAAAGAACTACTCCGGGTCCGTCCAATTTGGACCGAATACTCGACCGCTTGTGCCAGATACATGGCACCCCGAAAAGCCAGCCAACCACACCAACAGGGACTGTTGGGTATTCAAACAGGCAGGCAAGTTAATTGCCGAAAACAATGACAAGGGGCTGCATAGCGATGACGAGGAAGAGACCCGACCGCCGAACAATAGAGGACAGAAGGGTTTCCCCCCACAGGTGCGGACGGTGAACATGATATACGCAACGCACATACCCAAAAGGGAGCGGAAGCGTGCACTCAGGGATGTATACGCGATGGAGCCAGTTGCCCCGAAGTTCAATCCATGGTCCTCCTGCCCGATCACTTTTGACCGGAGGGACCACCCCACCAGCATCCGCCATGGCGGATTCGCCGCATTGGTTCTAGACCCAATCGTCGATGGATTTCACCTCACCAGAGTCCTGATGGACGGCGGCAGCAGCCTGAACCTGCTTTATCAGGACATAGTGCGCAAAATGGGCATAGACCCCTCAAGGATTAAACCTACCAAGACGACCTTTAAAGGCGTCATACCAGGTGTAGAAGCCAATTGTACAGGCTCAGTTACACTGGAAGTGGTCTTCGGATCCCCGGATAACTTCCGGAGCGAGGAATTAATCTTTGACATAGCTCCGTTCCGCGGCGGCTATCATGCTCTGCTCGGACGTACCACGTTCGCAACGTTCAACATGGTGCCGCACTACGCATACCTCAAGCTCAAGATGCCAGGCCTTCGAGGAGTCATCACGGTCAATGGAAACACTGAACGTTCTCTCCGCACGGAGGAACATACAGCGGCTCTCGCGGCAGAAGTACAATGCAGCCTCTTAAGGCAATTCTCGAGTCCGGCCGTTAAGCGGCCGGACACAGCTAAGCGCGCCCGGAGTAACCTACAACAAGACCACCTGGCACGTGCCGAGCACGCGTAGCAGTGCGGCCCCAACCCCAGCCCCTGTAAAACGTCAAGACAGGTCCTTCGCGTACACCATTACGCTCTGAAGATACCTTGGGCATGGGGAGAGGGGCACGACCACGATAGGCCCAGACTGCGGCTCAACCACACCAGGGGCTCTCAAGTGTGTCGTTCTTTTTTTTCTTTTTCCTTTTTTATTTTTACCCACAGGACTCCGTTCGTCAGAGGCCCTGTCCGGCAGTAGACCTGCCGAACTCACGATGCAACAGCCAGGGAAGAAGAAAGGCTACAGCGAATATCCAGGTGGTCTCCATTACGAGCATTAAATCTGTTTTATGCACCATTCCGCAGCCTACCCCTGGAGGGGGACATGTTTAACAGTCCCATCCCTTGCTTATCGCACCATTTGTATCGTTCTGCACTTACAGCAGTTTTTCTTGAATAAGTAATGCAGCACCTTTTTGCTTGCAATTGCATTTCTTTTCTTACATATGTTCATTTGTGACATTACGCATCCGTACGTTTTGGTACGGCTAAATACACCAGGGGCTTATGTTTCCCGCATCATGGTGTGATAAGTCCGAACACTTTCACAAGTGCGGCACCCCGAACTTATAGCATTATATGCATCAGCTCCGAATCATGTCTTGGGTCAATAGTTGGGTTTGCCCGGCTCCCATGTTTTGGTACCTTACGTTCCGTTGTATCGGCTAAGGTAGCACTGGGAGAACCACTGCGATTGCGCCCCAGTTGAGCTGGGTTAACGCCTCAGTGGAGAAAGCTAAAACTGACCGTCATGATGAGGCGAGAGCTGGTCGCTGTTCGAGAGGTTTTTTGCGAGTCCCTAAAGACTTATGCCGCTTAGAGCGAGGAGCCGGTCTTTGTCCGGCCCAGGCGTGGATAGCGCCCCAAATTCGGCCTTCCGAAGACTAGGGGCTTCGCCGAAATTTAAAATTATAGAATTCTATGGCTAAGTGAGAGTGTTCAAGCATTATAAGTCCGGTTGCCTTGTTCGTTGTGTTGAGCGCCTCCCTAGATGGACCCAAATATGGGAACAAGAGTGCTCAAGTTTATCCCGAACACCCCAGCACTCGTGGCATGGGGGCTGAAGCCGACGACTTGCCATCTCTCAGATTTGATAAACAGCCGCACAGAAGGTAATATTTTAAATTAAAAGCGTTGCTTAGCGCAAATGAACTAAGTTTTCAGCGCACAGGATAACAAAATGCGAGTCTACTCAAATATTACATCTTTGGAGCACTCACCCGCAATAGTGCGGGCGCCCTTCAGCACACTCTTATAATACATCTCGGGCGTGCGATGCTCCTTGCCCTCCGGTGGTGGGTCCGTCACGAGCTTCTGGGCATCCATCTTGCCCCAGTGCACCTTTGCGCGGGCAAGGGCCCGACGGGCACCTTCAATACAGGCGGAGTGCTTGATGACTTCAACCCACGGGCACGCATCCACCAGCCGCCGCACCAGGCCGAAGTAGCTCCCAGGCATGGCCTCCTTAGGCCACAGCCGAACTATGAGGCCCTTCATGGCCTGTTCGGCCGCCTTGTGGAGCTCGACCAGCTGCTTTAGCTGGTCGCTAAGGGGCACCGGATGTCCGGCCTCAGCATACTGAGACCAGAAGACCTTCTCCGTCGAGCTCCCCTCCTCGGCCCGGTAGAACGCGGCAGCATCGGACACGCTGCGAGGAAGATCTGCGAACGCTCCTGGAGAGCTCCGAATTCGGGTAAGCAACAGGTAATTAACACTCACATGCTTACTTTGCATGAAAAATGCCTTACCCGCTGCTATTTTCTTCAAACGCCTCGATTTCCTGGAGGGCCTTGTAGGCTTCGGCCTTAGCGGCTTTGGCACTCTCAAGAGCCGTTGCAAGCTCAGACTCTCGAGTCTTCGAGTCACGCTCCAGGCTCTCATGTTTTTTCACGAGATCCTGGAGCTCTTGCTGTACCTCTGCCACCCGCGCCTCCTGCTTCTCTCGCTCGGTGCGCTCCGCGGCCGCATTGCGTTCGGCCGCGGCCACCGCCTCTTTCAGGGTTGCCACTTCGTTAGTGGCCCCTGCAATACCCATGTTATCCTTGTCTTTCATTTTGCAACCAAAATCCTTTTCTGTAAGGTACAATTTTAAAAAGGTGTTACTCACCTTCCTTGTCCTCGAGCTGCTTCTTGGCACGGCCGAGCTTGTTCCCGGACCTCTCGAGGCCTTCCTTCAAAGTATTGACCTCCGCAGTCAGTGCGGCAGAGGTCAGCAGCGCAGCCTACAATCCCATATCAACATATTTTTTATGACTCCTGCGTATATCTTCTTAGATCCTCAGCCCGGCTTTTCTTTCCAAACACCGAACCGAGCATCAGGGGCTACTGTCTATGCGGTACTATTTTACATATATCAAAATTCTTACCTCAAAGCCTGTTAGAAGGCTGCTGCAGGCTTCGGTCAGCCCGCTCTTGGCGAGCTGCACCTTCTGAATCACCGCACTCATGACAGTGCGGTGTTCCTCTTTGATGGAGGCGCCATTGAGTGCCTCCAGCAAGCTATTCGGCGCCTCCGGTTGGACGGAGGCTGCCAGTGTCACGGTCTTGCCCTTCTTACGAAGGGGCCGCCCGCCGGACTCCGGAGCCACTATGGGATCCGGAGCCGAGTCGGGTGCAAAGTCCGGGAGGTTGTCCTACGACACCTCCGGGGCCTCCTCCTCCTGGCGGGTCCCTTCCCGGGATCCCACCTCGGCATCGTCCGTATCACGGGGGGTGGAGGCGGTCGGAAGAGAATCCATATCCGACACACCTAAGGACTCGCTCGATGAAGCGAGAAGATCGTCCTTGGGTGGACTGCAGGGTTATATGCAGCATTAGAAAGACATTGTGTGGCAAAAAAGATAAACCATGAAGTTATTCGGGAGTCCGGATACTCACGATCTTGCCAGGGGCTTGGCCCTTGGAGGCCAGTCCTCGTCGTCATCATTGGCGTTGGCAGAGCAGTCCGGGGGAAGAGTTTTTCCCTTATTGGACCCTTCGGCCTCCCTCATTGGGGAGGCCTTCCTTTTCTTCTCTTCCCCCGCTGGGGAAGAGGCTTTCTTCTTCTCCTCCTCACCTTGGTGAGAGGAGTCGGCCTCGGAGTCGTCATCCGATAGCACATGAAAGCGGGAACTCTTCCGAGTCCCCGTGGCCTTCTTCTTGGCCTTCTTCTCCGGCACCACATGGGGTGCCGGAGCCAGCAGCCCCGTCAAACGGGCATCCGCTGGGTCCTTTGGCAATGGGGCCGGACAGATAGCCTGTTCGGCCTCCTTCAGCCAGTCCTGTCAAAGGAAAGGGAGTTTAGATCCTGCATAGAGTCAAACTATGGAAAACAAGCGTTCCTTAAAGGACAAAATCACTTACCTCATCAGCTGGACGCTCCGAGCTGAATCCGCGATCTTCGGTAGCGGATGCGGGAGCCTCGACGCCCTTGAACAGCACCTTCCATACATCTTCGTACGTAGTGTCGAAGAGCCCATTCAAAGTCTGGTGCTGCCCCGGATCGAACTCCCACATGTTGAAGCCCCGTCGTTGGCACGGGAGAATTTGGCGGATGAGCATGACCTGGACTACGTTGACAAGCTTGAGCTTCTTGTCCACTAGCTTTTGGATACAAGCTTGGAGTCCGGTCAGCTCCTCCGAATCACCCCATGTCCGGCCGCTCTCTTTCCAGGAGGTGAGCCGTGTGGGGATGCCAGATCTGAATTCGGGGACCGCTGCCCATTCGGGGTCATGCGGCTCGGTGATGTAGAACCACCCCGATTGCCACCCCTTGATGGTTTCCACGAAAGTGCCCTCGAGCCAAGTAACGTGGGACATCCTACCCACCATGGCGCCACCGCACTCCGCTTGGCTTCCCTTCACAACCTTCGGCTTGACACTGAAGGTCTTGAGCCACAAGCCGAAGTGGGGCTGGATGCAGAGGAAGGCCTCACACACAACGATAAACGCCGAGATGTTGAGGATGAAATTCTGGGCAAAATCATGGAAATCCAGGCCGTAGTAGAACATGAGCCCCCGGACAAAGGGATGGAGTGGGAAGCCCAGTCCGCGGAGGAAATGGGGAAGGAATACTACCCTCTCATGGGGCTTGGGGGTGGGGATGAGCTCTCCCTCGTTGGGGAGCCGGTGCGCGATGTCGCTGGACAAGTATCCGGCGTTGCGCAGCTTCTGGATCTGCCCCTCCATGACGGAGGAGGCCATCCACTTGCCTCCTGCTCCGGACATAGTTGGAGAAGGTTGAGGTGAGATGTGCAGGCTTGGGCGCTGGAGCTCGGGTTCACAGAGATGGGTAAGCCAAGGAGGAAGAAGCCGCGGGTAATAGGGTTGGATCTTTATCCCCTTATATGGGCGGATGAAAACATGCGTCCCCACCGGCCTGATAAAACTCGCTTATCCCCCAAGCGCCGCAATCAATGGCGCGGTCGGGTTACCCATGTCCGTATTGATGGGAATCCCGGAATAAGGGGAACACGATCTCTGCTTCGACAAGACGTGCCAAGGAAACCGCTTCGCTAAACGCACTGAGGTGGTACAATAAAAACGATTTAAGTAAAGGCTTGGTAGTGGTGTGACGTCACGCCATCAAATACGTCAGCAGATTGAACTTGTGTAAATATTATTCTCTCTACGGTGGTATGTGGAAATTATTTTTGCAGAGCCGGACACTATCCTGGTGTTCACAATCTTCTATAAATTATTCGGAGGAGGAACCCGCCTTGCAATGCCGAAGACAATATGCGAGCCGGACTCGTCATCATTGAAGCCTGGTTCAGGGGCTACTGAGGGAGTCCTGGACTAGGGGGTGTCCGGATAGCCGAACTATCATCATCGGCCGGACTCCAAGACTATGAAGATACAAGATTGAAGACTTCGTCCCGTGTCCGGATGGGACTTTCCTTGGCGTAGAAGGCAAGCTTGGCGATACGGATATGTAGATCTCCTACCATTGTAACCGACTCTGTGTAACCCTAGCCCTCTCCGTGTCTATATAAACCGGATGGCTTTAGTCCGTAGGATGGAAAAGAACAATCATACCATAGGCTAGCTTCTAGGGTTTAGCCTCCTTGATCTCGTGGTAGATCTACTCTTGTAACACACATCATCAATATTAATCAAGCAGGACGTAGGGTTTTACCTCCATCAAGAGGGCCCGAACCTGGGTCAAACATCGTGTCTCTCGTCTCCTGTTACCATCCGCTTAGACGCACAGTTCGGGACCCCCTACCCGAGATCCGCCGGTTTTGACACCGACACTCCTCCTCCAGGGCATCTAGACTGTCCTGCCGATCCAGCTCGGCTTCTCTCTCTTCATACATGCGCACTCGAGGTGAGTCATGAATGATATCACAAGGCAATACCGCCTCTGTGCCATACACCATGAAGAATGGTGTGTATCCGGTAGTGCGATTTGGCATGGTTCGCACTCCCCATAGTACGAAGTCGAGCTCCTCGGCCCAGTGCGTATCTGATTCTTTCAAGGACCGCACTAGTATGGGTTTGATGCCGCTCATAATAAGACCATTTGCTCGTTCGACTTGGCCGTTTGTTTGGGGGTGATAGACGGAGGTGTATCGAGCTTAATGCCCATGTTGCCGCACCAAGTTTTCACCTCGTCGGCTGTGAAGTTGGAGCCATTATCGGTGATGATGCTGTGGGGGACACCGTAACAGTGTATGACCCCTGATATGAAGTCTATCACTGGTCCGGATTCGGCCGTTTTAACTGGTTTGGCTTCTATCCATTTGGTGAATTTTTCTACCATGACCAATAGGTATTTTTTTCTTATGGCTTCCTCCTTTAAGGGGTCCGACCATATCGAGCCCCCAGACCGCAAAGTGCCAAGTTATGGGGATTGTTTGGAGAGCGGTAGGTGGCATATGGCTCTGGTTTGCGAAAAGCTGGCAACCGATGCAGTGTTGGACAAGGTCCTGTGCGTCTGCTCTGGCTGCCGGCTAGTAAAAACCTCTGCGGAAGGCCTTGCTTACAAGGGCCCGAGCTGCGGCGTGGTGGCCACCGAGTCTAGCATGAATTTTGGCCAAAAGCTGCCACACTTCCTCTTCGGAGATGCACCTTTGGAGTACTCTGGTAGCGCTTTTCTTATAAAGCTCTCCATCGTGGACCTTGTAGGCTTTAGAGCGCCGCACAATGCAATGTGCCTCATTTTGGTCCTTGGGGAGTTCTTGCCTATTTAGGTAGGCTAAGAAGGGTTCTGTCCACGGGGCAATGATAGCCATGATCACGTGGGCTGATGGTGTTATTTCGGTGGCGGAGCCTCCGATTATGTCAGTGTGTTCGGGATCTAGGGTTGTGGTCGGATCCGGACTAGTATTGTCGGTCTCCCCTTGCCACACCAGGGATGGCTTGAACAGCCTTTCCAAGAAGATATTAGGTGGGACGGGGTCGCGCTTAGCGCCGATGCAGGCGAGGATATCCGCTGCTTGGTTGTTTTCTCGGACCACATGATGGAATTCGAGCCCCTCGAACCGAGCTGACATCTTGAGGACGGCATTGCGGTAAGCCGCCATTTTCGGGTCCTTGGCATCAATGTCTCCATTTATTTCAGATATTGTGAGATTCGAATCCCCACACACTTCTAGGCGTTTAATGCCCATGGAGACTGCTGAGGGAGTCCCGGATTAGGGGATGTCCGGATGACCGTACTATGACCTTTGGCCGTACTCCTGGACTATGAAGATACAGATTGAAGACTTCCTCCCGTGTCCGGATGGGACATTCCTTGGCGTGGAAGGCAAGCTTGGCAATACAGATATGTAGATCTCCTCCCATTGTGACTGACTCTGTGTAACCCTAGCCCTCTCCGGTGTCTATATAAACCGGAGAGTTTTAGTCCATAGGATGAACAACAATCATACCATAGGCTAGCTTATAGGGTTTAGCCTCTCTGATCTCGTGGTAGATCTACTCTTGTACTACCCATATCATCAATATTAATCAAGAAGGAGTAGGGTTTTACCTCCATCGAGAGGGCCCGAACCTGGGTAAAAACATCGTGTCCCTTGTCTCTTGTTACCATCCACCTAGACGCACAGTTCGGGACCCCCTACCCGAGATCCGCTAGTTTTGACACCGACATTGGTGCTTTCATTGAGAGTTCCTCTGTGTCATCATCTTTAGGCCCGATGGCTCCTCCGATCATCAACAACAATGCGGTCCAGGGTGAGACTTTTCTCCCCGGACAGATCTTCGTATTCGGCGGCTTTGCACTGCGGGCCAATTCGCTTGGCCATCTGGAGCAGATCGAAAGCCACGCCCCTGGCCATCAGGTCAGATTTGGAAGTTTCAACTACATGGCTGACATCCGTGGACACTTGATATTCGACGGATTCGAGCCACGGCCAAGCGCGCCGCACTGTCACGGTGGGCATGATATAGCTCTACCGCCGAACAGTGCCCAGGAGGTCGCCCCAGTGTCCGCTCCGACCCTTAGTTTGGAGCCGACTGCGCCAATTGAGGATGAGTGGCTGGACACCGCCTCGGGGGTTGCAATCTCCACGGCGATCGAGCCGAACACCAGCCTTGTCCTTTGCAAAGCTCGTGGCTCTAAGGTGCCGTACTCCTCCCCGGACTCCGAACCTTCCGCGCCCCTGCCGATCAAACCCGATTGGCCGCCGATCATGGAGTTCGCCGCCGCGTACATCTTTTAGCACTCACCCTTTGGCGACATTCTAAATTCACTAAAGTCTCTCTCTTTATCAGGAGAGCCCTGGACGAACTATGGCCAGCAAGGTTGGGATGCGGACTACGAAGAAATTCAAAGCCCACCCACCACCCACTTCGTAGCCACTGTCGATGATTTAACCGACATGCTCGACTTCGACTCCGAAGACATCGACGGTATGGACACCGATGCCGGAGACGACCAAGACCCAGCGCCTCTAGGGCACTGGAAGGCCACGTCGTCATACGACATGTACATGGTGGACACCCCGAAAGAAGGGGATGGCAATGGAACAACGGAGGATGACCCCTCCAAGAAGCAGCCTAAGAACCAGCGTCAGCGGCGCCGCTCTAAATCCCGCCAAAGCAAAAACAGCGATTCCGGCACGGGAAATAATAACACCCCGGACAGTGCCGAAGACAACCTCCTCCAGCTGGATTCAGCACAGGAGGATGGAGAGACCAGCCCTCATGAGAAAGCGGTAGACAGAGAGGTAGAGGATGATAATTACATGCTTCCCTCCGAAGACGAGGCAAGCCTAGACGACGACGAATTTGTCGTGCCTGAGGATCCCGTTGAATAAGAGCGTTTCAAACGCAGGCATATGGCCACGGCGAGCAGCCTCAAGAAAAAACAGCAGCAGCTTAGAGCTGACTAAGACTTGCTAGCCGACAGATGGACTGAAATCCTGGCAGCCGAGGAATACGAACTCGAACACCCCTCCAAGAGCTACCCAAACCGCAAGCTGCTACCCCTATTAGATGAGGAAGCACCTAAACCTACATCACCAGCGCATGACGCGGCCGGCCGGCCACCTCGTGGCCGCGACAGAGAGGCCTCTCGGCCATCAATTCAAGTCGCAGCCCGGCGCCGCTATACCAAGGCACGGGGAAATGCACCGGTCCTGCGAGACATATTGGAGGACAAGGCAAGGCAAACAAGATCGATCTATGGATCGCGTGGGTGCCCCACGGCACGAAATGATAGCTGTCACGCCGGATATGGCAAATACGGCCAGGCCGAACACAGCAGACAAAGCTCATTTGAGCTACGTCATGATATAGCCCAGTACAGAGGCGCCGCACACCCACTATGATTCACAGATGAAGTAATGGATCATCAAATCCCCGAGGGTTTTAAACTCGTAAACATCGAATCGTACGATGGCACAGCAGATCCTGTGGTATGGATCGAGGACTATCTTCTTCATATCCACATGGCATGTGGTGATGATCTACACGCTATCAAATACCTCCCACTCAAGCTTAAAGGACCAGCTCGACATTGGCTTAACAGCTTGCTAGCAGAGTCAATTGGTTGCTGGGAGGACCTGGAAGCCGCATTCCTTGACAATTTCCAAGGAACCTATGTGCGACCACCAGACGCCGATGACCTAAGCCACATCATTCAGCAGCCAGATGAATCGGCCAGACAATTCTGGACACGGTTCCTAACCAAGAAAAATCAAATAGTCGACTGTCCGGACGCGGAGGCCCTCGCAGCCTTCAAACATAACATCCATGACGAATGGCTTGCCCGGCACCTAGGACAGGAAAAGCCAAAATCCATGGCAGCCCTCACAACACTCATGACCCGCTTTTGCGCGGGAGAAGACAGCTGGCTAGCTCGTAGTAATAACATGACCAAGAGCCCTAGTAATTCGGATACCAAGGACAACAATGGCAGGTCGCGTCGCAACAAACACAAGCGCCGCATTAACGGCGACAATGTAGAGGATACGGTAGTTAATGCCGGATTCCGAGGCCCTAAACCCGGTCAGCGGAAAAAGCCATTCAAAAGAAGTACTCCGGGCCCGTCCAATTTGGACTGAATACTCGATCGCTTGTGCCAGATACACGGCACCCCCGAAAAACCAGCCAATCACACTAACAGGGATTGTTGGGTGTTCAAGCAGGCAGGCAAGTTAAGCGCCGAAAACAGAGACAAGGGGCTGCATAGCAAGGACGAGGAGGAGCCCCGGCCGCCAAATAATAGGGGACAGAAGGGCTTTCCCCCACAAGTGCGGACGATGAACATGATCTATGCAACCCACATCCCTAAAAGGGAACGGAAGCGTGCACTTAGGGATGTATATGCGTTGGAGCCAGTCACCCCAAAGTTCAACCCATGGTCCTCCTGCCCGATCACTTTCGATCGAAGGGACCACCCCACTAGCATCCGCCACGGCGGACTCGCCGTATTGGTTCTAGACCCAATCATTGATGGATTTCACCTCACTAGTGTCCTTATGGGCGGCGGTAACAGCCTGAACCTGCTTTATCAGGATACAGTGCGAAAAATGGGAATAAATCCCTCAAGGATTAAACCCACAAAGACGACCTTTAAAGGCGTCATACCAGGTGTAGAGGCCAACTATACAGGCTCAGTTACACTGGAAGTGGTCTTCGGATCCCCGGATAATTTCCGAAGCGAGGAGTTAATCTTCGACATAGTCCCATTCTGCAGTGGCTATCACGCCCTCCTCGGACAAACCGCATTTGCAAAGTTCAATGTGGTGCCGCACTATGCATACCTCAAGCTCAAGATGCCAGGCCCTCGAGGAGTCATTACGGTCAACGGAAACACCGAATGCTCTCTCCGAATGGAGGAGCATACGGCGGCCCTAGCGGCGGAAGTACAAAGTAGCCTCTCAAGGCAATTCTCCAGTCCGGCTATTAAATGTCCACACACCGTCAAGCGCGCCCGGAGTAACCTACAAAAAGACCGCCTGGCACGTTCCGAGCAAGTGTAGCAGTGCGGCCCCAACCCCAGCCCTCGGGAAATTGTGAAACCAGTGTTACGCGTACATAATTATGCTCTGGAAGTACCATGGGCATAAGGGGAGGGGCACAACCACAGCATGCCCAACACGCGGCTCAACCGCACCAGGGGCTCCAAATTTTGTCATTTCTTTTTTCTTACTTTCAGGACTCCACTATCCAGAAGGCCTGTCCGGCAGTATAATTGCCGAACACACGATGCAACAGCTAGGGAAGCAGCAAGCTACGTCGAACGTTCAGGTGGTCTCTATAACGAGCTAAATACCTGTCTTACATAAAGTATCACAGCTTGCCCCTGGAGGGGGACATGTCAAACAATCCCATCTCTTGCTTATCACACTATTTGTATCCTTCTGCTTTTATAGCGGCCTTTTAATAAACAATACATAGCTCTTGTCTATTATTGCATTCATTTTTTTAAATATGTTCAGTTATGACATTACGCAACCGCACACTTTGGTACGGCTAATACACCAGGGGCTTAAGTACCCCAGAATATGGTGTGAGAAGTCCGAACACTCTCACGAGTGCGGCACCCCGAACTTATAGCATTATATGCATCGGCTCTGAATCATGTCTTGGGTCAATAGTTGGGTTTGCCCGGCTCCCATGTTTTGGTACCTTACATTCCGTTATATTGGCTAAGGTAGCGCTGGGAGAACTACTGCAATTGTGCCCCAGTTGAGCTGGGTTAAGCACCTCAGTAGAGAAAGCTAAAACTGACCGTCATGATAGGGCAAGAGTCGGTCGCTGTTCAGAGGTTTTCGAGTCCCTGAAGACTTATGCCGCTTAGAGCGAGGAGCTGGCTTTGTCCGGCCTAGGCGTGGATAGCGCCCCGAACTCGGTCTTCCGAATACTAGGGGCTCCGCCAAAATTTAAAATTATAGAATTCTATGGCTAAGTGAGAGTGATAAAGCATTATAGTCCGAATGCCTTGTTCGTTGTGCTGAGCGCCTCCCTCGAAGGACCCAAGAATGGGAACAAGAGCGCACAGGTTTATCCCGAACACCCCAGCACTCATGGCATGGGGGCAGAAGCCGATGACTCGCATCTCTCAGATTTAATAAACGGCCGCACAGAAGGTAATATTTTAAATTCAAAAAGCGTTGCTTAGCGCATATGAACAAGTTTTCAGCGCACAGGATAAACACGAGCGAGTTTACTCAAAAATTAAATCCTTGGAACATTCATTCACCACAAGGCGGGCACCCTTCAGGACGCCCTCATAATACATCTCGGGCCTGCGATGCTCCTTCCCCTCCGGTGGCCCATCTGTCACCAGCTTCTTAGCATCCAGCTTGCCGCAGTGTACCTTAGCACGAGCAAGGGCCCTATGGGCGCCTTCGATGCATACGGAGCGCTTGATGACTTCAAGCCATGGACAGGCATCCACCAGCCGCCTCACCAGCCAAAAGTAGCTCCCGGCCACGACCTCGCCAGGCCATAGCCGGACTATAAGGCCCTTCATGGCCTGTTCGGCTACCTTATGGAGCTTGACCAGCTGCTTCTGCTGGTCGCTCAAGGGCACCGGGTGTCTGGCCTCAGCATACTGGGACCAGAACACCTTCTCCGTCGAGCTCCCTTCCTCGGCTCGGTAGAATGCGGCAGCATCGGACACACTGCAGGGCAGATCTGCGAATGCTCCTGGAGAGCTCCGGATTCGGGTAAGTAACAAGTAACTTACTTTCACATGCTTGCTTTGCATAAAGAATGCCTTACCTGTCGCTATCTTCTTCATCGCCTCAATTTCCTGGAGGGCTTTTTGGGCTTCGGCCTTGGCGAATTTGGTGCTCTCAAGGGCCGAGGCAAGCTCGGACTCTCGAGCCTTTGAGTCAAGCTCCAATCTTTCGTGTTTCTTCACAAGAGTATGGAGCTCTTGCCGCACCTCCGCCACCCGCGCCTCCTACTTTTCTTGCTCGGTGCGCTCCACGGCCGCATTGTCTTCGGCCTTGGACAGTGCTTCCTTCAGGGTCGCCACCTCGGTTGTGGCCCCTGTAACACTCACGTTGGTCCTGTCATTTTTTGCAACCAGGTATTTTTTATATACTAACATCAGGTACTACTTATCGTCCTTGTCCTTGAGCTGCTTCTTGGCAAGGGCGAGCTCGTTCTCGGACCGCTCGATGCTCTGCTTCAATGCATCGACCTCCGCAGTCAGTGCAGTAGAGGTCAGCAGCGCAGCCTGCATTCCCATATTGACATATTTATGTTAGACTCCTGCGTATATCTTTTTAGATCCTCAGTCCGCCTTTTCTTCCTGAACACCAAACTGAGCATCAGGGGCTACTGTCTATGCGGTAATATTTTTACATATCTTAATACATACCTCGAAGCCTGTTAGAAGGCTGGCACAGGCTTCTGTCAGCCCGCTCTTGGCGGACTGAACCTTCTTGACCACCGCACTCATAATAGTGTGGTGCTCCTCGTCGATGGAGGCGCCTTTAAGCACCTCCAGCAAATTGTTCGGTGCCTCCGGTTGGACGGGGGTCACCGGCGTCGTAGGCTTGCCCTTCTTACGAGGGGGGCGCCTGCCGGACTCCGGAACCACTGAAGGTTCCGGTGCGGCGTCCGGTCCAGGGCCGGACTTAGAGCCCTTTGGGGTTTTATCCCCTTGGCGCCTGGAATTCGGAAGGTCGCCTTGCGGCGCCTCCGGGGCTACCTCCTCCTGGCTCGTCCCCTTTTGGTACTCCACCTCGGCGTCGTCCGTAGGGCGAGGGGAGGTAGCGGTCGGAAGTGAAAGACTGTTCACATCCGACGAATCCAGGGATCCGCTCGACGAAGCGTTGAGCTGGGCCTTGGGCGGACTGCATGATTATGTTCGGCGTTAGAAGATACTGTGCCGTAAAGGAACACCGTGAGTTATTTTGATATCCGGATACTTACGATTTCGCCAGGGGCTTGGCCCTGGATGGCCACACCTCTTCACCGTCTTCAGCGTTCGTGGAGTAGTCCGGGAGAAGGGGTTTTCCCTTCTTGGACCCTCCGGCCCCCCTAGTCGGGGTGGCCTTCCTTTTCTTTCCTCCCCCCGTTGGAGGGGGAGAGGCCTCTTCTTCCTCCTCCTCGCCTTTGTGGGAGGAGTGTGCTTCGGAGTCCTCGGACGAGGAATCCGACACTACCAGGCGCCGGGAACTCTTTCGAGTTCCCGTGGCCTTCTTCTGGGCCTTCTTCTCCGGCACCACATGAGGTGCCGGGACCAGCAGCTTTGCCAAGCGGGCATCTGCCGGACCTTCGGGCAAAGGAGACGGACAGTCAATCTGTCCGGACTTCTTCTGCCAGTCTTGTCAAAGGAACGGGAGCTTAGATCCCGCATAGAGTCAAACTATGAAAAACAAATATCCTGTGATGGACAAAATAAACTTACCGTGCTGGTTTGGCGCTTCGTGCAGAATCCGCGATCCTCGGTAGTGGGAGGGTGAACCTCGGAGCCCTTGAATAGCACCTTCCAAGCATCTTCGTGCGTTGTGTCAAAAAGCCTGGAAAAAGTTTGGTGCTGGGCCGGGTCGAATTCCCACAGGTTAAAAGCCCGTCGTTGACACGGGAGGATGCGGCGGAAGAGCATGACCTGGACTACGGTGACGAGTATAACCTTCTTGTCCATCAGGTTTTGGACGCAGGTTTGGAGTCCAGTCGCCTCTTCTGAATTACCCCACGACAGGCCTGTCTCTTTCCAAGAGGTGAGCCGTGTGGGGATGCCAGATCGGAATTCGGGGGCCGCTGCCCATTCAGGGTTGCGTGGCTCGGTGATGTAGAACCACCCTGATTGCCACCCCTTGATGGTTTCCACAAAGGAGCCCTCAAGCCATGTGACATTGGGCATTTTGCCCACCATGGCGCCTCCGCACTCCGCTTGCCGGCCGCCTACTACCTTTGGCTTGACATTGAAGGTCTTTAGCCATAAGCCGAAGTGGGGCTTAATGCGGAGGAAGACCTCGCACACGACGATAAACGCCGAGATGTTGAGGATGAAGTCCGGGGCCAGATCGTGGAAGTCCAGGCCGTAGTAGAACATGAGCCCCTGGACAAATGGGTGGAGTGGGAAGCCCAGTCCACGGAGGAAATGGGGGAGGAACACCACCCTCTCATGGGGCCTAGGGGTGGGGATGAGCTGCCCCTCATCTGGGAGCCGGTGCGCGATGTCATTGGACAACTATCCGGCCTTCCTCAACTTTTTGATGTGCCCCTCCGTGACGGAGGAGGCCATCCACCTACGTCCCGCTCCGGACATGACTGGAGAAGGTTGAGGTGGGAAGTGCGGGCTTGGGCGTTGGAGCTCGAGTGCACGGAGATGGATAAGCAAAGGAGGAAGAAGGCGTAAATGGAAAGAGTGGATCCTTATCCCCTTATATGGGCGGACGAAGATATGTACCCCCACCAGCCTAGTAAAACTCGCTTATCTCCCAAACGCCGTGATTAATGGCGCGGTTGGGTTACCCACACCCGTATTGATGAGAATCCCGGAATAAGGGGACACGATCTCTGCTTTGACAAGACGTGCCAAGGAAACCGCCTCGCTAAACGCGTTGAGGTGGGACAATAAAACGATTCGAATGAAGGCTTGGCCGTGGCATGATGTCACGCTGCGGAATACGTCAGCAGATTAGATTTGTTCAAATGTTATTCTCTCTACGGTGGTATGTGGAACTTATTTTGCAGAGCCGGACACTATCCTTGTGTTCAACATCTTCTATGAAGTATTCGGAGGAGGAACCCGCCTTGCAATGCCGAAGAGAATTGGCGCGTCGGACTCGTCGTCATTGAAGCCTGGTTCAGGGGCTACTGAGGGAGTCCCGGATTAGGGGGTGTCCGGATGACCGGACTATGACCTTTGGCCGGACTCCTGGACTATGAAGATACAAGATTGAAGACTTCGTCCCGTGTCCGGATGGGACATTCCTTGGCGTGGAAGGCAAGCTTGGCGATACGGATATGTAGATCTCCTCCCATTGTAACCGACTCTGTGTAACCCTAGCCCTCTCCGGTGTCTATATAAACCAGAGAGTTTTAGTCCATAGGACGAACAACAATCATACCATAGGCTAGCTTCTAGGGTTTAGCCTCTCTGATCTCGTGGTAGATCTACTCTTGTACTACCCATATCATCAATATTAATCAAGCAGGAGTAGGGTTTTACCTCCATCGAGAGGGCCCGAACCTGGGTAAAAACATCGTGTCCCATGTCTCCTGTTACCATCCGCCTAGACGCATAGTTCGGGACCCCCTACCCGAGATCCGCCGATTTTGACACTGACAACTGCCATCCGAAGACCATGCAACAAAGCCTCGTATTCAGCTGCATTGTTGGAGTCTTTGTATAATATTTGGAGTATGTATTGGACTGTATCTCCGGTGGGGGATGTCAGGACAACGCCCGCTCCCAGACCAGCCAGCATTTTAGAGCCGTCAAAGTGCATGATCCAATTGGACTATGCGCCGTACTCTTTAGGGAGTTAGGCTTTTGTCCATTCGGCGATGAAGTCAGCCAGTACTTGTGACTTAATGGCTTGTCGTGGTTTATATATGATGTCGAACGGGATGAGCTCGATGGCCCACTTAGCAATCCAGCTCGTGGCATCGTGGTTGTTTATTATATCGTTGAGTGGTACTTCGGAGGCCACCGTGATTGAACACTCTTGAAAGTAGTGTCATAGTTTCCGGGATGCCATGAAGACCGCGTTGTCAGGACCCCGATCCTAAGTCACACCGATCTAGCATGTAACACATCATATCACTTTGCGGCCTCACGCACGGTATTCCCACGGGTTCCACCTTACCTGGCCCGGGACCGTCTGCGCCTTTTGGCTCATGTGTATGATAGTGCTGCAAGCATCCATATTACAAAGAACCCGGGCTGACATGACTAGTCATGAACCCAAAGTGGCACTAACTTACAGGGACAGGCATACATGACCCAGCAACGAACGTGTCGATCATCAGCGAGTGAATCCAGGCTGTAGCAATTGGCCTAGCAGGACTCCGGTAAACCGGGCTGTAGCAGGCTAACAGGACTCCGGTAGACACCGCGTGACATTTCCCCGAAGGGACAGACACAGGAACGAAGAAGGACACACGCCGGCTAGCCTCAGTGTTCCGGAGCAGTAGCAAGCTACCAAGGCTCAGTGGAAGCACTAGGAGACATTTCCCTATAAGAGAGGCTACCAAGGATAAACAACTAGATAGTCAGTTCCCACACATACCAAGCATTTCAATAACATTCACACAATATGCTCGATATGTGCAAATACAACATGGCATCACAACATGACTCTACAACTTAAGTATTTATTCAATAGGCTCTGAGGAGCGAGATATTACAAACATGTGTCTCATGACCCAACACTCAGAGCATACAAGTCAAAGCACAAGCGGAAGCTTAACATGTCTGAGTACAGACATCTACAAATGAAAAAGGCTGAGAAGCCTGACTATCTACCAGATCCTGCCGAGGGCACAAGATCGTAGCTCCGGTAACAAGCTAAACATTGAAGTCCACGTGGAACTACTAGTGAGACTGAAGTCTCTTTGCAAAAACATAAATTAAGCAACGTGAGTACAAATGTACCCAGCAAGACTTACATCAGAACTAACTACATATCCATCATTATCAACAAAGGGGATGGTGGGGTTTAACTGCAGCAAGCCAGCTTTGACTCGGTGGCTAACCTGAACTACGACTGCAAGTAACTCTTTTGAGGTGGCGCACGCGAGTCCACATATTCACCATATCAATACACCACTATGGATCCGCTCCCGTCTCCCTACGAGAACGCCATCCATAGCACTCACGCTTATCTTGCGTATTTTAGAGTATCCACTTTCACTTGTCTATGAACTGTACAGGCAACCCAGAAGTCCTTTATCGCGGACACGGCTATTCGAATAGATCATATTAACCCTGCAGGGGTGTACTTCTTCACACACGCTCTCACCACTTATCGCCGTATACACGACATGTACTCAGCAACCTTCAAGCGGAAACCCAGCGAGGGTGTCGGCCACGACCTGACTAACCACACAAGTCTCTCGTACAGGTTTATCGCCTATTCGGGTTCCATCCGCAAGGAGATCCGGCCGGGGTGTCGCTCACGGCCCCAAATGATGTGTGTAGGGTTCCCAAGCCCACCTTGACGGGTGGATCTACGCTTGGTACACCGTGCCATGGTGCCTAGTCTGTCCCAAGCCCACCTGTATCGGGTGCCACTTGGTAGACTACTAACACTACCTACATACACCAAAAACTAGTTGCAACTCCTGGACAGAGATCATGTTGATTAATAAGTCGAGAGGGGCACTTAAGCATTCCAATGTGTGGTAGTAGCTGTTCATGGATCACAAACACAGAACTCAGTTCCTGAGGACGGCTTCAATGAGACAACCCACCATGTACTCCTACATGGCCTCTCATCGCTACCTTTACCAAATCGTGTTCACACACTTAGCTCACACATAGTAGGACAAGTTTACACACCTCCAATTCATCCCCGATGAATCAGACCTGACTCAACTCTAAGCAGTAGCAGGCATGACAAACAAACATGAATGAGTAGGCACATCAGGGCTCAAACAACTCCTACTCATGCTAGTGGGTTTCATCTATTTACTGTGGCAATGACAGGTCATGCAGAGGATAAGGGGTTCAGCTACCACAGCAAGTAACAAATATGTCGTTGTTGTCCTAATGCAGTAAAAGAGAGCAGGAGCGAGAGAGTGGGATTGTATCGGAATGAACAAGGGGGTTTTGCTCGCCTGGCACTTCTGAAGATAATATAGCTCTTCATCGGTGCATCAATCTCATCGTCGGTAGCACGTCTATCGAGAGGGGACAATACTGGCATCACAGAAGGAAACACAATCAATGCAATGCACAATATGATGCATGATCATGACATGTCAATATGCTGTGGTTTGAGCTAATGCAACTAGCAGCAAGTTAAATGGAGTTGGTTTGAACCCTAGGTTCAAATTCAAACTCCATATGTGATTTCTTAAATGCCATTTAGTTGAATTGTCCTAAACAGTAGTCATAAGTTGTTCTAACATGCATGAAAAAGGTACAGATGGATAGATTGGATTTTTCTGATAATTTTTTATATATAAATTATTTCATTTGGAGTTACGGTTGAATTTCTATGATTTTTAGAAGTTTAGGATATTTTCTGGAATTTCCTGAATAAGAATAAATCCAGAAAATTGCATTACTACGTCAGCACTGCGTCATGCTGACCTCAGCAGGTCAACAGACCCGATTCAGGTCAAACCTGACCAGTGGTGTCCACTGGTCAGTGACCCAGGGCTGGTTAGTGTCGCTGACAGGTGGGGCTGGTCAACAGACACATCAGCAGGTCAACTCTGTCGTGTGGGGCCGATCAGCAGGTGACGTGGCAAGGTCAAGCTAATGGGTTGGGTCCAACCTGTTAAATTAATACTAAGTACTTTGTTAGCCGGTTAGTTAACCCTGTGGGACCCACTGTCTGTGACACGGGAGTGTGATTAGTGCTTACTTAACCCGCGCCACGTCAGCGAACGGCGTTCAGCCGCCGGTGACCACATCCCGTGGCGGTGGCTCGTCGACGGTTGTCGGGACAGCGCTATAGAGCACCGTTTTGCTCGTGGTTTGCGGCTACAGCGAGCTAGGAGACTCGCGCATCTAGTGGTGGTGGCGGCGGTAGCTAGGATGGCCGGAGTTGACGGCGGCGAGCATTTCCGCGGCGGCTAGAGCTCGGGCACCTGCGGGTTTGGCGTTGTGGTGCGCGGGAGGGGGAGCTGGTGTGTGTGTGTTGGGCTCTTGGGGGCTTTCTGAGCACGGTGAGGCGCTCCGTTGTGAGCGTGCGCGGCTATGGCCACGGCTACGCCATGGCCGGCGGCGAGAAGCTTTCGGCGACGATGGGAAATGAAGCTAGGGGACGGGAATGGATGGGAGAGCACAGGAGAAGCAGCAGGGGCTCACAGCGGATCCATCCGAGGCGGAGGCGAGGCCGGGGGAGTGTCGGAGGCAGCGCAGGGTCGCCGGAGATCTGGGCGGCTGAAGGTTGAAGACGACGACTTGGACGGTGAAGCAGGGCCTCCGGCGTCGTGTAGCTCGGTGGAGAAGGTCGAGGAAGATGCAGCGGAGCTTCTGGACTGCTCGAGGGGACGAGGGAAAGGCGATGGTCGCGGTGGTGTTCGTCGGCGGCGGCGATAGTGCTCGGTGGTAGCGTGCGAGAGAGCCAGAGGAGGAGAGGAGCTCGGGGAGAGAGTGAGAGGGGGCCAAGGGCTGCGTGGCGTCACCTGGTGCATCAAGGAGGAGCCAGGCAGGCTGGGAGGGAGGAGGTGGAGGCCTCGGGCGCGCTGGCGTCGACACACCTCTGCCTACTGGCAGAGGTTGAAGACGACCGCTTCGCCCTGATGGGTTGGGCCTCAGCTACAGTGCTGGGCCAGCTGGGCTGCCAGGTGAGCGCCAGGTAAGTTCTCTCTCTCTGGTTTCTCTATTTTAATTTCTGTTTTCTATTATTCTGTAATCTTTAGGGCTTTTCTAAAAATACCTAGACCCTTTCAAAAATCACTAAACTGCACATGCCCACTGTATAGAATATATCCAACATGGAACATTTCAGTTTAGGAGTATTTGGACATTTAAAATATTTTATAGAATTTAAATGTCCAAATTCAAATACTTATGATTTAATTCAGTGACCTTAGGATGACCTAGAAAATTGTGCACCATTTTTGGGAGAGGTTCTAGACCAATCCAAAAATAATGAACTTTTCTGAAGAGCATTTTGGGTTCACTGAAAATATTTTTATTTGAACCTAGTTGATTTGATCAGGTGCTAGGGTTTGAGCAATCCCCATTTCCACTTAAATAAAATTTAAACATGATGCACACATGAAGGGCTAGCCTACTGCATACCAGAACTAGGGATGTGACAACTCACCCCCACTAAACAAGAATCTCGCCCCGAGATTCAAGCGTAGGGTAAGATGAAGGGGGACGCAAACTAACACAATCTTCACGATCCAGGTGGCACTTCTTAAGGGCGTTAATTCGATCACCATCTTTGTCTCATCGTCTTGCTCTGAGAACTCCAACTAACATGACAATGAGAGAAGAAGGAGACTCTAGAAGGATCGATCTTCTCGAAGATCGAACAACTCGGGATTAACTCACAGAATGAGACATAACAACATCTCTCGAACTGAGACACGAAGCACACATCTAGAGGGATGGAGTGGAACAGATGACGAGGGTTCACTAGGTAGACACCAATTCCACACCTAAGAGGGTGGTGAACGGTTGTCAACGTAGCGAGGAGTTGAGTTGCCATGACACCACAACGAGACACCTTAGGGATGGCGACTCGTAGATATATCCCCTTAAGTGGCAAAAAGAATTACCTTTGATTCAGAGATCATTGAAACTCTTTATACCAGCCTAAGGTAATTCTCGAGCGATCGTTTGGAGGGTTTCGGTAGAATGGCATACCCGGATTAGAATGCATGATGTGGATTACCTTGTTGAAAACAACATAAGGGATGATTTTAGTAACTGGGGAGAAGCTCAATAGTGGAGAAGGAGTTCACTGTTTAAAAAGTTATAGCATAACTGAGGAAACTGAAAGCAATCCCAGTTAGTGCCGATGATAACACCTAGCGTGTGTGTGTGCTCTCAAGAACTTGAGCATTTCCATATCCATCAAGGTTTTACCAATATCCGTGTCAAGGATCCTGGCAACACAATGTACTACCATGATGAATACTGGTGGAAGAGAGGCAGATGCAAAGGAGGATAACACCGTCTCAGATTTCACCTTGGCGGGGCCAAGGAAACAAAATCTGGATGATCGACCGAGAGACATTTAGCACTCCGCTTCTAATGTTCTCCTTGATGTGCTACTGTATCCCATTCATATGGTTTGATATCTACAACATCAAGTAAGGGTCAGACTTCAGGAACACAAAAATCCATAAGGAACAACTAGGGAGTAAATCCTACGAAATCCTTATGGGGAGGTGGCCAACTTTCTCAATCAAGATACTACAATAGTAGGTCTTCCGGCTGGGTGTGTTGGCCACGACATCCACTTACCGGTTACAGAGAGTCCAGTATTATAGTTCCTGGGAAAAGGTCCAACCATCATATCTGCCTGAGATTCAGATCTAGTTGGTGTCAGAATAATCCAGACTCATCGAGTCTAGGAAGAAAAATGAAAGTTTGCAACATAAATCGACGAGATGATGTTGCGAGATTCTCGGGAATGAACTACAATAGCAAGCTCCAAAACATGAGCTGGTTCTGCTACAACATGTGAACATGTTGTCCAGACAAACATGATCACATGGTAGTCTTACAATAAAACACTACCGAGTTCAGGCTGGGAATCATCATCGAGGATATCAAAGTATTGTGCATGAACTAGTATTTGCACAGCAACTCCTTTTCCTTGAACAAATCAGTCAGTGCCTAGGTGTGCTACGAAATTCATATGGAACGAAGATGATCAGTCTAACAGACCACAGAATTCTTCGCACGTGCATGACTGACTTGGGATGATTCCGGAGGAAGCAAAACTAACTTTCTCGAATTCATGGCGGCAACTTGCACCAATTGCACATGAATTAGAGGAAGTCACTTCTTTCATCCAAGCATATCCTTCATGAACGGAACACGAAGATAATGCTTACACAAGTTTCCAACACTAGCCTGATGTTCATCATGAATTATGGAGGAGATAAAATGTTGCTGATGGGCTCAACAACAATTCATCTAGGTTTCCATATAAGTTGAATACCACAATTATGTGACCAAGGTGATAGCATTGGTCAGAACCAAAGAATATAATGGTGTATGCTCGAGGAACAACCACGAGTAAGACAACATTACGAGTATTGTTGGTTCTGATTTGATTTGACGATAGCCCACACTCAAATCAAAGTTTTGATAAGACAATAGGTCCAACAACTGATCACAGGGACCAATCGATGAACATATCATCTTTCTTCAACATACATACAAGATATCCCTTAAAATGAACAAAGTCGGACAAGATTTTATCTTCCAACTCTCCAAGTTGTTGTCCAACTTAACCAACTAGCTTAGGGGTATCCAGCAGAGATTCTTGGAGAAGGGGTGGTTACAAGAAACCAACTTGATCACGAGCTCAACATAGCAGTCAGGGAACAACCCGATGATACCTCCGAGAAGACATTCGGAGAATCACGAACCGCCGATATGTTACTAAGCTCGCGAACAATCTTGCTTTTCAGGGCAAGACGATATGATCACAAGAGCGAGGGATTGGCACAATCCTAACTCATTGATCGAGGAGTGCACTAGAAATAAGGACTAGGTAGCACGATCAGTCTTAGAATGATGATTCATGAACCAACACGCTAAGAATGAAATTATTGTCCTTTAACTACCAAGCAACAAGGTTGCAAGGTGTATTGATTTCACGCATCATAGTTCACTTGTCGGCATTCCAGTTGTGACAACACGACACCGAGGAATGAAAATGATGGCGAGAAATATCACTACGTCGAGAATCCATAAGAGAAGGTGCAACCCTCATGACATTCCTGACATAAAGTGGGTAATACTTCAGGGTAGAACAGAATCAAAAGCCGGGTTGGCATTTTGATTTGCAGATTACAACGACTTGACCCAATCCTGGATATGGATGAGGTACTGGAGTTTGTTTCTCCTAGTCATTCTAAACTAGAATGGCTTGACGGACCAAAGAATGATAGGCACCGATGAACGAATGTCCGCATACTCTTGACTATCAATTGATAGGCGAAGGTCAGAAGACAACTAAAGAGGGACAACTCAAGGAACATATAACTTTCTGAGTTGTGGATGCATAGATTAGTATGTCGAACCAAGTTCAACAGGTTTCTTCCGGATAACCCATGCGGAGAAGGTAGATCTGGCAGAGTCACGATATAGAAAGGAGAACTCATCGAGATCACTCATGTTGTGATATTTTGATCCAACAAACATCTGCCATAAGTGGTTCATAGTATTTGGAAGAAGGAAATACCACGGACCTCGAGGACTAATGCAAAGGTTACTAATATCCTAAAGGAACTAGCAAACACTAACAACATGAAGTAGGTAGAGTGAATCTTGGGTCAGAAGCCCAGGAATAGAAAAAACTACCAACTAAATGGCATCATGGGATGCTTTCGAGAATGATGGCCAGGATCATCACACTGGAACACAAAACATGGCTAGATTACTAGGTGATACTCTAGACATCTAGGGTCATAATAATAGCTCCAACATATACGTCAAGGCAATAGAGTACCTCAACTCACCGTTTAGTGTGGTTAACCTGGCCAGAAAGGTCATCGAAAACAGAGGGAAAGGATTTTGCAATTGCACCAGATTATTTAGAAACCTGGGATGACTCGGACAGCATAACGGCTGTAAATGCTCAAAAAGATTTGGGACATGCTACAAAAATGGTGGCATAACCACTCAAAAGCATAATATCAAGGTTTCGACATCAATAGTTAACATACGGAAGTAGTAGAAACTGGACTGAGGCTTAAATCCAACAATCTTATAGGACTACGGATTAGTAACACGTGATCCTGATAGAAAGAAGAGAAAGCCTAGTTCCTTAACCCCGTAGGAAAGATAAGATGACTCGGATCAGAAGGGCATAAGGTATAAGGAGTAAAAAGAGCCTTACGTTCCATCCCACAATCAATCCCCTTATATAACTAAAGAATTTCTAGACTCAACTTCGACCAGTTTGGCTTAGTAATCCTACAGGCAGTCAAGCTCTGATACCAAAGCTGTCAGGACCCCGATCCTAAGTCACACCGATCTAGCATGTAACACATCATATCACTTTGGGGCCTCACGCACGGTATTCCCACGGGTGCCACCTTACCTGGCCCAGGACCATTTGCGCCTTTTGGCTCACGTATATGATAGTGCCGCTAGCATCCATATGACAAAGAACCCGGGCTGACATGACCAGTCATGAACCCAAAGTGGCACTAACTTATAGGGATAGGCATACATGACCCAGCAACGAACGTGTCGGTCATTAGCGAGTGAATCCGGGCTGTAGCAACTGGCCTAGCAGGACTCCGGTAAACCGGGCTGTAGCAGGCTAACAGGACTCTGGTAGACACCGCATGACATTTCCCCGAAGGGACAGACACAGGAACGAAGAAGGACACACGCCGGCCAGCCTAAGTGTTCCGGAGCAGTAGCAAGCTACCAAGGCTCAGTGGAAGCACTGGGAGACATTTCCCTGTAAGAGAGGCTACCAAGGATAAACAACTAGATAGTCAGATCCCACACATACCAAGCATTTCAATAACATTCACATAATATGATCGATATGTGCAAATACAACATGGCATCACAACATGACTCTACAACTTAAGTATTTATTCAATAGGCTCCGAGGAGCGAGATATAACAAACATGGGTCTTGAGGGAGTCCTGGACTAGGGGGTGTCCGGATAGCCGGACTATTATCATCGGCCGGACTCCAAGACTATGAACATACAAGATTGAAGACTTCGTCCCGTGTCCGGATGGGACTTTCCTTGGCGTGGAAGGCAAGCTTGGCGATACGAATATGTAGATCTCCTACCATTGTAACCGACTCTGTGTAACCCTAGCCCTCTCCGGTGTCTATATAAACCGGATGGCTTTAGTCTGTAGGACGAAGAACAATCATACCATTGGCTAGCTTCTAGGGTTTAGCCTCCTTGATCTCGTGGTAGATCTACTCTTGTAACACACATCATCAATATTAATCAAGAAGTACATAAACCTGGGTAAAACATCGTGTCCCTCGTCTCATGTTACCATCCGCCTAGACGCACAGTTCGGGACCCCCTACCCGAGATCCGCCGGTTTTGACACCGACATTGGTGCTTTCATTGAGAGTTCCTCTGTGCCGTCGCGATCAGGAAGGATGCCTTTTCCCGTCTTTAAAGACGGCGCCGTCGTCAAGGGAGCTTTGGCCGCCGGTCAAACTATCAGTCCGATTGAGCTCTCCTCTGTAAACGAGCTCTTGGATCGCATCGCCGCCCTAGGAGTCGCTACAGACTATGATCAGATTGGGCTTAAAACCGATCTGAGTGAAATTAACTCTCCCCAGGCTACCCACCGCATGGTTGTGGTAGAGGAACAATGCGGCAACTCTTCTTCTATGTTGAAAACCAACTATGTCCGGATTCCCGATCCCTCCATGCCGGATTCCTGCGGAGGGACGGACGCCAATCAAATATTGAACTTAGAGTCAGGCATCAGACTAGATTCGTTGGAAAGCATCCAACAAACCAAGCCTCAAAATACGGAAGCTTCTTGGCCTTTGAGCCTCAGATCTGGCGGGATTCCGAACTTAATACCGCCCACCCACCCAAACATAAGCGGTCTATCTCAAATACGGCAAGAGCCCAATGAAACAGTACATCGTTACTGGGCCAGATTCCTCCTGGTTATGAACAGGATAAAGGACTACCATGAAGAAAGCGCGATTTCAATTTTCTGCAACAATTGCACGGACAAGGGAATCATAAACGCCATCAGTCGTCGCGAAGTTACACGCTTCGCCGACCTAGCAACCATTGTACAAAAATACTGTGTGATGGAGAGTGCTTGGAAAACCGAAACTAGGTTTTGGGACAATCTGGCCCTGAATACAACCCAAGTCCGAAATAAAAGAGTGTGTCATACTCAAGCACCTAGGTTAAAAACCAAAAAGCAAAAAACCCCTAAAGGGTACGGAACCGTACTGGAGGGATGGCTCAACGGACCCTGCAAAATCCACAGTACGGAGGGCGCCACTCCAACACATAGCCTTCGAGCATGTTGGATACTACGGCAGGTGGCCAAAAGTGGCGAAGGCTTTTTATCCCCGGGAAACCAGCCCAGCAGTACCAATACGGTATTAACAGTCTTCGAGACTTTCGCATCAAATAACATGCAGAAACGAACAATCCGTAGCCTCTCCGAAGTCTACCAAGTAGCAACAGCAAATCCATGGAGCGACACGGCTATCACCTTCAATGCCAGCGATGAACCTAAATTCCGAACAGCTAGAGCACCAGCCGCATTGGTCCTCAGTCCGATAGTGGACGGCTTTCGTCTTACCAAGGTACTCATGGATGGCGGCAGCGGATTAAACCTCATCTACGAAGAAACCCTTCAAAAAATGGAAATTGACTGGAGCCGCATTGAGCGAAGCAGCACAACCTTCAGGGGAATAATCCCTAGTCGAGAAGTACGCTGCACAGGAAAAATCACGCTAGACGTAGTGTTCGGCTCACTGGACAACTACAGGTCCGAAGAGGTCACATTCCAAGTGGCCCCATTCGGCAGCGGATATCACGCCTTGTTAGGGCGAGAAGCATTCACAATCTTCCAAGCTATACGCCATTACGGGTACATGAAGCTCAAAATGCCCGGACCCAATGGAATAATCACTCTTGCCAGTGATCCGGATACAGCACTCCGCGCTGAAAATAAGACAGCTGCACTGGCCCTAGAGGCATTATCCGAAGCCTTAGCGGCAAAGGAACTAACTGCGCTGCGCTCCATGGTGGATAGGGACGATGTGATACTCGATAAGAGGTCCAAATCCACCTCTTTTAAACCAGCAGACGAAATAGTCAAATTCCAGGTCCATCCAACGGACCCCACAAAGACGGCCTCCATTGGGGCACAATTAAATCCTGATGTAGAAGCCGCACTATGATAATTCTTTGGGAAAATTGGGACATTTTCGCCTGGCACCCTTCAGACATGCCAGGAATCCCACGCAGGCTGGCAGAGCATAGCCTAAATATCCTAAAAGGATTCAAGCCAGTCAAACAGGCTCTTCGGCGATTTTCCGAACCCAAAAGACAGGCAATGGGAGAGGAGCTAGCCAAACTCTTAGAAGCCGGATTCATCAGAGATATCAAACATCCGGACTGGCTAGCCAACCTGGTAATGGTACCAAAAAGGACAAATCCTGGCGCCTTTGTGTCGATTTCAAAGACCTTAACAAGGCCTGTCCAAAGGACCCTTTCCCTCTCCCTCGCATCGACCAAATCATCGATGCTACCGCAGGGCACGATTCATTGTGCTTCCTCGACGCATACTCCGGATACCATCAAATCAAGATGGCGGAAAAAGACCAGGCCGCAACGGCATTTATTACTCCATATGGACCATTCTGCTTCAACACAATGCCCTTCGGACTCAAAAACGCCGGCGCAACATATCAGCGCATGATTCAGACATGTCTGGCCACCCAGATAGGCAAAACAGTCGAGGCATACGTAGACGATGTGGTCGTCAAGACCAAACACGTCGAAACTCTAGTAGACGACTTGAGGGTGACATTCGACAACCTCCGAGCATATGACATTAAGCTCAACCCGGAAAAATGTGTTTTCGGCGTACCAGCCGGAAAGCTCTTGGGCTTCATTGTATCCGGTAGAGGAATTGAAGCAAACCCAGCCAAGATCCGAGCTCTGTCACAATTGGATATCCCAAAAGACCTCAAGCAAATACAAAAGCTAACCGCATGCGTGGCGGCTCTAAGCCGCTTCATCTCCCGTTTGGGATAAAAGGCACTGCCCCTCTATCGCCTCCTCCGGCGCACCGAACATTTCGAATGGACGGATGCTGCCACGGCCGGACTCGAAGAAATTAAAGCCGTATTGGCAACAAATCCGGTCCTGGCCGCGCCCAACCTGGGCGAACCAATGCTATTATATATCGCAGCAACATATCAAGTTGTCAGCGCGGTACTCGTCGTCGAACGAGAAACAGAAGGGCACAAATTCCCTCTTCAAAAACCAGTGTAATACGTATCCACTGTCTTGACTCCATGCAAGTCCCGGTACCCACATTATCAAAAGATAGCGTATGCGGTGTTCATGGCATCCCGGAAGCTGCGACACTACTTTCAAGAGTGTTCCATAACGGTGGCCTCCGAAGTACCTCTCAACGATATTATAAACAATCGCGATGCGACGGGAAGGATTGCAAAATGGGCCATCGAGCTCTTACCATTTGACATAACATACAAACCACGGCGAGCTATAAAGTCGCAAGTCCTGGCTGACTTCGTCGCTGAATGGACCGAAGCCGAACTCCCTAAAGAGTACGGCGCATACTCCAATTGGATCATGCATTTCGACGGCTCCAAAATGTTGGCGGGCCTGGGGGCTGGCGTCGTCCTGACATCCCCAACCGGAGACACAGTCCAATACGTACTTCAAATAATGTACATGGACTCCAACAATGCAGCCAAATACGAGGCCCTTCTACATGGACTCCGGATGGCAATCTCCATGAGTATTCAGTGCCTAGAGGTGCGCGGGGATTCAAACCTCGCAATATCCCAAATAAATGGAGACTTTGACGCCAAGGATCCGAAAATGGCAGCCTACCGTAACGCTGTGCTAAAAATGTCAGCCCGGTTCGAGGGACTCGAATTCCACCACGTAGCCCGGGATAATAACCAGGCAGCAGACGTGCTGGCACGTATCGGCGCAAAACGCGACGTCGTCCCTCCAAACATCTTCCTGGAACGGCTCTTTAAGCCATCCGTATTATGGGAAGGGAAGTCCGGAAATAACAACCCGGAACCAATTGCACCACCCGACACCGAACATTCTGACACGATCGGTGGCTCAGCCAATGATATAACACCTTCAGCCCACGAAATAATGGCAGTAATTGCCCAGTGGACGGAACCATTCCTATCCTACCTAATTAGGCAGGAACTTCCCGAAGACCAAAATGAGGCCCGCTGCATAGTTCGGCGATCTAAAGCCTACAAGGTCCATGAGGGAGAACTTTATAAGAAAAGCACAACCAGAGTCCTCCAAAGGTGTATCTCCAAAGAGTAAGTGCGAAATCTCCTGGCTGAAATTCACGCCGGACTTGGCGGGCACCACGCGGCAGCCCGGGCACATGTAGGCAAGGCCTTCCGTACAGGATTTTATTGGCCGACAGCCCGGGCAGATGCTCAGGACTTAGTCCAACGATGCGTTGGTTGCCAGCTCTTTGCTAATCAGAGCCACATGCCACCCACCGCCCTCAAAACTATACCCATCACTTGGCCGTTCGCGGTCTGGGGGCTTGACATGGTTGGACCCCTTAAAGGGGGAACCCACAAGCACAAATACTTATTGGTCATGGTGGACAAATTCACCAAATGGATAGAGGCCAAGCCGGTTAAAACGGCAGAATCCGGACCTGTGATAGACTTCATATCCGGGGTAGTACACCGTTTTGGCGTCCCCCACAGCATCATCACTGATAACGGCACGAATTTCACGGCCGACGAGGTTAAACTCTGGTGCAAAAACATGGGCATCAAGCTCGACTACGCTTCGGTCTACCACCCTCAAACTAACGGTCAAGTAGAACGAGCAAATGGTCTAATCATGAGCGGCATCAAACCCAGATTAGTGCGGTCCCTCACGGAATCTCACACGCACTGGGTAGAGGAGCTCGACTCCATACTCTGGGGGCTGCGGACCACGCCAAACCGCACAACCGGATTCACACCATTTTTTATGGTATACGGCGCTGAGGCAGTTTTGCCCTGCGACATAATTCATGACTCACCTCGCGTGCGCATGTACGAGGAAAGAGAAGCCGAGTTAGATCGGCAGGACAGTTTGGACACTTTAGAGGAGGAACGTGACGTGGCAAAATCCCGTTCCGCATTCTATCAACAGCAGGCTCAAAGATATCAAAGCAGAGAGGTACGGGCCAAAACTTACAACGTTGGCGAGCTAGTTCTACGCCTGCCGGACAAGAAAAAGGACAAACTTAAGCCCAAATGGGAAGGTCCCTTCATCATCGACCAAGTCCTTACCGGCGGTGCATACCATCTACGCAACGCATCTGACAACCGACTCGAGCCAAACCCATGGAACGCAGCCCGTCTCCGAAGATTTTACGCCTAGCGCCGGACTCAGGGTTCGTCTCCTTCCTCCGTCCACCTTTCATATTTTTTCGCTGTCCTTGTTTTCCCTCCTTTCTCCTCCCCTTTCTTCAGCACAAACCTCTTGAGGGCTGATCTGCGCTCTGTTCGCACTCACTCGATGTGCTACTCGCACTCGTTATACCTGGGGGCTTCTTTAACAGAAGCTTATTTATATGGGCTTCATGCCCACCACATGTGTCACACTTCCGCATGTACCTTTTGATCACCATTATATGCATCGATATGACTTAAGTTTTGGCCAAGCCGGGTTGCCTGGCTCCTGTGCTTACCCCTACGTTCCTGATTGTTCGGCTAGGAGGTAAAGGGAGCACCTCTGCGATTGTTACTGCCGGGTCAGCCGGATGTGTACCTCAGACTGGGTGAAGCCGAAGGCTAGCGTTCTTAAGGGAATATTCGGTCGGTGACCTGAAAGATGATTTATTACTTACTTATTTATCTGCCCCCAGATGCTTTTTCTGCTATTTTCGCAGTCCGGACATGCACTTTAGGGCATGCCTCCCAGGGAAAGGAACCCTTAACGGAACTATTCTCCCTGGAAGATGTTTCTTACTAACCATGTAATATAACATAGCTAGTTGGGCACTTGTCTGATAAAGCAATTATGACCCCTACGCCTTGTCTCCATGCATGCCCCGGTTCTTTTATAACCGTAAGGGTATTCGGACACACTCCGGACTGTTGGGTCCCGAGGTTGAAGCGAAAAGGTCCGCAAAGGCAAACGATCTACAATCCGGCTAGAAGGCATTTTACATGTCATTTTTAAATTACATCGTCAAACTGACTGATTGTACTCCTCTTCAATCCCATCTAACAGGCTGTCTAATTTACAGTCCTGTTGGGAATATTTCGCGGCCAACTCTACTTGGCCGTACACTAGGCTCACAGGGATCTCCTTCCCATCAGGCCCCGCAGGTCCGACCTCGGCCATGTGGTTTGGGTCAGACTTCGGGTACCGCGTCTTCACCATGGCCCAGGCCTCCCTGGCGCCTTGACGGCAGGCCGATATCTTCCACAGACGGAGCCGCCGCCGTACTCCCTGAGCTTCTCAGCAAGCCCTCCAAGACCCTCGGGTAGGGAGACGGAAGGCCATAAGGCCTGAACGACGCCGCTCATCGCCTGCCGAACACGTTCGTGCAGTTACAGCAGCTCGGGAAGAGGGTCTCCCGTGGAACCAGGCATCTCCTCCGCCGGACGACCCGTGAGCACACCTACAGACACATTTCTGTCAATCGACTTCCTCGCTGAACTCTTCTTTTCAAAAGAGTTTGCTCAAGCACTTACTATAAATGCCGCGACGAAGCCGCCGATTCTCCTTTACGGAGTTAGACAGCTGGACCCGAACATCTTTTAGTTCTTCGCCCAGCTGGGTGTTGGCATCTTGGAGTTTGTTCCTCTCCTGCTGCACCCTCATAAGCACCCTCTCGCCGGCCTTCACCTGGCGCAGCAGCTGTTGCTTGTCCGGATCTAGTCCGGCACCCTCTGCAATACTATTGTCAGACTATACACACACGCCACACTTCATAAACTACTTCTCTTTACAAAATATGAATTACCAGAGGGGGTCTCCGTGGCTCCCCCGGCAGCGGCTAGTGCGGCCTCAAGTTGGGCCTTGCACTCTTGAAGCTCCTGAGACAGGTGGGTATTCTTCTCAGTAAGATCCTGCATAACAAATGATCCTTAAATCAGTTAGTTTAACTATTTTAGGTCTCGGGGGCTACTGGCATATATAGCCATTAAAATTCCTTACCCATATGTCCTTTACATACTGCTCCGTGGCTTTGGTTAAACCATCTTGAGCAGCACGGAGGTGCGCGTCTCCCGCATTAAAGGCATTTAACGCCTCAGGGGAGAAACACGCGTCACGAAGAACTGTCCGACGGCGCCTATGATTCATGGCGCTCTCCACCTCAGATCTGGTGGCGGACAACCTGTCGGCGTCCTCCGTTGGAGGAGCGTCCGGCTTGCGCCTTGCGCTCGCTTCCCCTTCCGGACCAGGCGTTGGAGCCTGGCTGGCGGAGGCTTGGTGGGCACCCTCTCCGGACTCAGTCCGGCGAGCGCTTTTTCTCCTGGAAGAATCACGAGCATTAATATGCCTCCTATGAGTATTTCCCTTAAAGGACAAGGGTGCCCCGTACCTTTGCGGCGATGTTTCGATTCGCGCCGCGCTCCTCTTCCGCCTGCTAGGCCGCACTGACCTCGGTTGGTCAGCCGCCGCGGGCTCGACTTCCTGCCATGAAGGCACCTCCTGCCAAGCACCATTGGTGCACGGTGGTCAGAAATAAGCATTACAAAAGTAACGGTGTCAGGACTTCAGTCGTACTCACCTGGGAAGCCGGACACAAACCGGGGTAGTCGGCCGTAATGGCGACTAAAGCATTATCTATGCTGAGCTGGTGGAACACCCCGTCAATCAAATCCACCTTAATGACCGGATCCTCTTCGGAGGCCGGATCAAGGGATCTTCCCGGATCCTCGGGTTGTGGAGTCGGGCTCTTTATGCCCTCCACATCCCGGCGCAGTTCCTGCGCCGAAACCATAAGGTAAGACACTTATCTTTGAAAGCACGGATCAGATATTTAAGCGTACGCTTACCCAGCTTCGAGGGTTATTCATGGAGAATCCATTCAATGGACTCGTGCGGAGGAAGTCCTCCTCCTCCCCCTTGTACAAGCCGGACAGGATCTTCCCCAGATCGGTGGCCGATCCCGGTCCCGTGCGGCCATGACGGGTGGCGTTATTTTCCCCGTTAAAATCCCACATGGGGTGGCCCCTATATTGAAGCGGCTGCACCCCTCGCATAATGCATGTGGTCATGACTCCAATCATGGTTAGTCCGGAATGGGATAGTAGCCATATCCGACCCATCAAATAGTGGACGCTCCTATCCTCCTCCCGTTGAGGGCTCCGCGGGCGCCAACTCAGGCGTTTCTTCAGAGGAGCGTTGCTAAACTCCGGGAGGCCGATCCGAACTGGATCCGGCAGCGGGGTGTCTTCCATATAGAACCACTCCGAGGGCCAGTCTTCGGAGGCCTTCTTAGGAGTTCCGGATAGATATCCGGTCCCGGCGATGCGCCATATTTCGGCTCTGCCCACTTGATATATCGACCCCTTGTGAGAACGGGGTACGAGGCAAAACAGCCTCTTCCACAGCGCAAAATGGGGCTCGATGCCCGAGAACAGGTCGCAAAGAGCTACAAAGCCCGTGATGTGCAAAATAGAGGCAGGCGTGAGGTGGTGAAGTTGGAGTCCATAGAACTCTAGGAACCCCGGAGAAACGGATGTATAGGAAATCCGAGTCCCCTTATCAAGTAGGGGACGAAGCATACCCGCTCTCCTTTGGAGGGATTGGGGACGCTCTCCGCCTGCTTCCCGCCCTTGTAGGTGGCCAGTCCGGCTCGAACCGGAACCATAAAGGCCGGGGGAAGATATCCCTCTGTTTGGAGCGCCACTAACTCGCTATGCGGGACTGAGCATCTCCTCCAATCTCCTGGCTTAGGACTGGGAGCGCGAGAAGAGGAGTCGCGTCGACTGTCCATGTTGGAATGGATTTTTTGTCAGGTGCGCCTCGATGAGTACTTGCGGAAGGAGGGTGGTGTGATTTGGATCTGGATCCACGCCTCCCTTATAGGCAGCTTATCCGCGCGGCTAGGGGGAAAACGTAAGAATACCCTGGCTTTTCGCATTCGTACGACACGTGGAAGAAGGCCATTATTGAACGTAGAAGCCAAGGAGCGCAGCATTTATGAAGCAGTCGGACACTGTCCGGCAAACACATGGAGCACGAAGGAGAACCCGCCTTGCAAACGCCGAAGACAACATATGCGCCGGCCTCGTCGTCATTGAAGCCTGGTTCGGGGGCTACTGAGGGAGTCCTGGACTAGGGGGTGTCCGGATAGCCGGAACTATCATCATCGGCCAGACTCCAAGACTATGAAGATACAAGATTGAAGACTTCGTCCCGTGTCCGGATGGGACTTTCCTTGGCGTGGAAGGCAAGCTTGGCGATATGGATATGTAGATCTCCTACCATTGTAACCGACTCTGTGTAACCCTAGCCCTCTCTGGTGTCTATATAAATCGGATGGCTTTAGTCCGTAGGACGAAGAACAATCATACCATAGGCTAGCTTCTAGGGTTTAGCCTCCTTGATCTCGTGGTAGATCTACTCTTGTAACACACATCATCAATATTAATCAAGCAGGACGTAGGGTTTTACCTCCATCAAGAGGGCCCGAACCTGGGTAAAACATCGTGTCCCTCGTCTCCTGTTACCATCCGCCTAGACGCACAGTTCGGGACCCCCTACCCGAGATCCACCGGTTTTGACATAGACAGGTCTCATGACCCAACACTCAGAGCATACAAGTCAAAGCACAAGCGGAAGCTTAACATGTCTGAGTACAGACATCTACAAATGAAAAAGGTTGAGAAGGCTGACTATCTACCAGATCCTGCCGAGGGCACAAGATCGTAGCTGAGGTAACAAGCTAAACATCGAAGTCCACGTGGAACTACTAGTGAGACTGAAGTCTCTCTGCAGAAACAAAAATTAAGCAACGTGAGTACAAATATACCCAGCAAGACTTACATCAGATCTAACTACATATGCATCATTATCAACAAAGGGGATGGTGGGGTTTAACTGCAGCAAGCCAGCTTTGACTCAGTGGCTAACCTGAACTACGACTGCAAGTAACTCTTTTGAGGTGGCGCACACGAGTCCACATATTCACCATATCAATACACCACTATGGATCCGCTCCCGTCTCCCTACGAGAATGCCATCCATAGAACTCACGCTTATCTTGCGTGTTTTAGAGTATCCACTTTCACTTGTCTATGAACTATACAGGCAACCCAGAAGTCCTTTACCGCGGACACGGCTATTCGAATAGATCATATTAACCCTGCAGGGGTGTACTTTTTCACACACGCTCTCACCGCTTATCGATGTTTACACGACATGTACTCGGCAACCTTCAAGCGGAACCCCAGCGAGGGTGTCGGCCACGACCTGACTAACCACACAAGTCTCTCGTACAGGTTTATCGCCTATTCGGGTTCCATCCGCAAGGAGATCCGGCCGGGGTGTCACTCACGGCCCCAAACGATGTGTGCAGGGTTCCCAAGCCCACCTCGACGGGTGGATCTACGCTTGGTACACCATGCCATGGTGCCTAGTCTGTCCCAAGCCCACCTGTACCGGGTGCCACTTGGTAGACTACTAACACTACCTACAAACACCAGAAACTAGTTGCAACTCCTGGACAGAGATCATGTTGATTAATAAGTCGAGAGGGGCACTTAAGCATTCCAATGTGTGGTGGTAGCTGTTCATGGATCACAAACACAGAACTCAGTTCCTGAGGACGGCTTCAATGAGACAACCCACCATGTACTCCTACATGGCCTCTCACCGCTACCTTTACCAAATCGTGTTCACACACTTAGCTCACACACAGTAGGACATGTTTACACACCTCCAATTCATCCCCGATGAATCAGACCTTACTCAACTCTAAGCAGTAGCAGGCATGACAAACAAACATGAATGAGTAGGCGCATCAGGGCTCAAACAACTCCTACTCATGCTAGTGGGTTTCATCTATTTATTGTGGCAATGACAGGTCATGCAGAGGATAAGGGGTTCAGCTACCGCAGCAAGTAACAAATATGTCGTTGTTGTCCTAATGCAGTAAAAGAGAGGAGGAGCGAGAGAGTGGGATTGTATCTGAATGAACAAGGGGGTTTTGCTTGCCTGGCACTTCTGAAGATAATATAGCTCTTCATCGGTGTCATCGCTCTCATCGTCGGTATCACGTCTATCGAGAGGGGACAATACCGGCATCACAGAAGGAAACACAATCAATGCAATGCACAATATGATGCATGGTCATGGCATGTCAATATGCTGTGGTTTGAGCTAATGCAACTAGCAGCAAGTTAAATGGAGTTGGTTTGAACCCTAGGTTCAAATTCAAACTCCATATGTGATTTAGTTGAATTGTCCTAAACAGTAGTCATAAGTTGTTCTAACATGCATGAAAAAGGTACAGATGGATAGGTTGGATTTTTCTGATAATTGTTCATATATAAATTATTTCATTTGGAGTTACGGTTGAATTTCTATGATTTTTAGAAGTTTAGGACATTTTCTGGAATTTCTTGAATAAGAATAAATCCAGAAAATTGCATTATGACGTGAGCACTGTGTCATGCTGACCTCAGCAGGTCAGCAGACCCGGTTCAGGTCAAACCTGACCAGTGGGGTCCACTGGTCAGTGACCCAGGGCTGGTTAGTGTCGCTGACAGGTGGGGCTGGTCAACAGACACGTCAGCAGGTCAACTCTATCGTGTGGGGCCGATCAGCGGGTGACGTGGTAAGGTCAAGCTAATGGGTGGGGTCCAACCTGTTAAATTAATACTAAGTACTTTGTTAGCCGGTTAGTTAACCCTGTGGGACCCACTATTTGTGACACGGGAGTGTGATTAGTGCTTACTTAACCCGCGCCACGTCAGCGAATGGCGTTCAGCCGCCGGTGACCACATCCCGTGGCGGTGGCTCACCGGCGTTGCTCGGGACGGTGCTACAGAGCACCGTTTTGCTCGTGGTTTGCGGCTACAGCGAGCTGGGAGACTCGCGCATCTAGTGGTGGTGGCGGCAGCAGCTGGGATGGCCGGAGTTGACGGCGGCGAGCATTTCCGCGGCGGCCGGAGCTCAGGAACCTGCGGGTTTGGCATTGTGGTGCGTGGGAGGGGGAGCTGGTGTGTGTGTGTTGGGCTCTTGGGGGCTTTCTGAGCACGGTGAGGTGCTCCGTTGTGAGCATGCGCGTCTATGGCCACGGCTACGCCATGGCCAGCAGCGAGAAGCTTTCGGCCGCGATGGGAAATGGAGCTAGGGGACGTGAATGGAGGGGGAGAGCACAGGAGAAGCAGCAGGAGCTCACAGCGGATCCATCCGAGGCGGAGGCGAGGCCGGGGGAGTGTCGGAGGCAGCGCAGGGTTGCCAGAGATCTGGTCTGCCGAAGGTTGAAGACAATGACTTGGATGGTGAAGCAGGGCCTGCGGCATCGTGTAGCTCGGTGGAGAAGGTCGAGGAAGATGCGGCGGAGCTTCTGGACTGCTCGGGGGGATGAGGGAAAGGCGATGGCCGCGGTGGTGTTAGTCGGCAGCGGCGATAGTGCTCGGTGGTAGCGTGCGAGAGAGCCAGAGGAGGAGAGGAGCTCGGGGAGAGAGTGAGAGGGGGCCAAGGGCTGCATGGCGTCGCCTGGTGCATCAAGGAGGAGCCAGGCAGGCTGGGAGGGAGGAGGTGGAGGCCTCGGGCGCGCTGGCGTCGACACGCCTCTGCCTACTGGCAGAGGTTGAAGACGACTGCTTCGCCCTGATGGGTTGGGCCTCAGCTACAGTGCTGGGCCACCTGGGCTGCCAGGTGAGCGCCAGGTAAGTTCTCTCTCTCTGGTTTCTCTATTTTAATTTCTGTTTTCTATTATTCTGTAATCTTTAGGGCTTTTCTAAAAATACCTAGACCCTTTCAAAAATCACTAAACTGCACATGCCCACTGTATAGAATATATCCAACATGGAACATTTCAGTTTAGGAGTATTTGGACATTTAAACTATTTTATAGAATTTAAATGTCCAAATTCAAATACTTATGATTAATTCAGTGACCTTAGGATGACCTAGAAAATTGTGCTACATTTTTGGGAGAGGTTCTAGACCAATCCAAAAATAATGAACTTTTCTAAAGAGCATTTTGGGTTCATTGAAAATATTTTTATTTGAACCTAGTTGATTTGATCTGGTGCTAGGGTTTGAGCAATCCCCATTTCCACTTAAATAAAATTTAAACATGATGCACACATGAAGGGCTAGCCTAGTGCATACCAGGACTAGGGATGTGACACGCGTATGCTATCTTTTGATAATGTGGGTATCGTAACTTGCATGGTGTGAGGACGGTGGATACGTAGTATACCAGTTTTTGAAGCAGGAACTTTTGTCTGTCCTCCTCTCGTTCGACGACGAGCACTGCACTCACAACTTGGTGTTTTGCTGCTATATATAATAGCATGGGTTCGCCAATGTTCGGCACGGCCGGGTTTGGGTTTCTGGCCAAGAGGGCCTTTATTTCTTCCAGACTGGCCGTAGCCGCATCCGTCCACTCGAAGTATTCAGTGCATCGAAGAAGGCGATAAAGAGGTAGTGCCTTTTCTCCCAATCGAGAGATAAAGCGGCTTAAGGCAACCACGCATTCAGTTAATTTATGGACTTGCTTAAGGTCTGTTGGGGTAGCCAACTGTGACAGAGCTCGGATTTTAGCCGGGTTTGCTTCAATTCCTCTATTGGAAACGATGAAGCCCGGGAGCTTTCCGGCAGGAACGCCGAAAATGCATTTTTCCGGATTGAGCTTGATGCCATATGTTCGTAGATTGTCGAATGTGAGCCTCAGGTCATCTATTAAAGATTCGACGTGTCTGGTCTTGAGGACCACATCGTCTACGTATGCCTCAACTGTTTCGCCGATATGTGTTTCCAGGCATGTCTGAATCATGCATTGGTAGGTTGCACCGGCGTTTTTTAGCCCAAAAGACATGGTGTTGAAACAGAAGGGGCCGTATGGAGTGACGAATGCCGTTGCGGTTTGATCAGACTCTACCATCTTGATTTGATGGTATCCGGAGTATGCGTCGAGGAAGCACAATGAGTCGTGTCCTGCGGTAGCGTTGATGATTTGATCGATACGGGAGAGAGGTAAGGATCCTTCAGGCAAGCCTTATTGAGGTCCTTGAAATCGACACATAGGCGCCAGGATTTGTCCTTCTTTGGTACCATCACCAAGTTTGCTAGCCATTCCGGGTGTTTTATTTCTCTAATGAATTCAGCTTCGAGTAACTTGGCTAGCTCCTCTCCCATGGCTTGTCGCTTAGGTTTTGAAAAGCACCGAAGAGTCTGCTTGACCGGCTTGTATCCCTTCAGAATGTTTAGGCTATGCTCGGCCAGCCTGCGTGGGAAACCTAGCATGTCTGAAGGTTGCCAGGTGAAGATGTCCCAATTCTCGCGCAAGAACGCCCGCAATGTGGCGTCTATTGTGGGGTTCAGCTGTGCCCTGATGGATGCTATTTTTGTTGAGTCCATTGGGTGGACTTGGAATTTGACTATTTCGTCTGCTGGTTTGAAAGAGGTGGACTTGGATCGTTTGTCAAGTATCACGTCATCTCTGTCCACTGTTGAGACCAGCGCAGTTAGTTCTCCGGTCGTGGGGGCTTCGGATAATGCCTCAAGGGCCAGGGCGGCGGTTTTATTTTCGGCACGGAGTGCTACGTCCGGATCACTAGCTAAAGTGATGATTCCATTGGGCCCGGGCATCTTGAGCTTCATGTACCCATAATGGGGTATAGCTTGGAAGCTCGCGAATGCATCCCGCCCTAAAAGGGCGTGGTATCTGCTACTGAAAGGGGCCACTTTGAATGTTATTTCTTCGGACCTGTAATTCTCTGGCGTGTTGAATACCACATCGAGTGTGATTTTTCCCGCACATCGTGCCTCCCGACTAGGGATAATTCCTCTGAAGGTCGTGCTGCTTTGCTCAATGCGGCTCTTGTCTATTTCCATTTTGTTGAGAGTTTCCTCGTAGATGAGGTTTAATCCGCTGCCGCCGTCCATGAGCACTTTAGTAAGCCGGAAGCCGTCCACAATTGGACTAGGGACCAAAGCGGCTGGTGCTCGAACTGTTCAGAACCGAGGTTCGTCACTGGCATTGAAGGTTATGGCCGTGTCGTTCCATGGATTTATTGCTGCAACGTGGCAGACTTCGGCAAGGCTGTGGAGTGCTCTCTTGCGCCTGTTGTTTGAGGTGAAAGTCTTGAAGACTGTCAATATTGTATTGTTTTTTTCTGCGGGATGATGCTCTGCAGTATCATTAAGGAGGAGATCCTCGCTGCTCTTGGCCACCTGCCGAAGTATCCAACATGCTCTAAGGCTGTGTGTTGGTATTGTATGCGGTGAGGTGTGAATTTTGCATGGCCCATTGAGCCATCCCTCCAATACGGTTCCACGCCCTGTAGTGGGCTTTGGTTTCTTTGTAACTGGATCGGGTGACTTATGAGAGTGCACCCTTTTAGTTCCGACGAGGGTTTTGGTGAGAGCCGGAGGATCCCAGAATTTTGCTTGGGTTTTCCAGGCGCTTTCCATCGCATAGTACTTCTTTACTATGGCCGCCAACTCAGTGAAGTGTGATATGTCACGGCGACTTATGGAGTTGAAGATTCCCTTGTCCGTGCAATTTTTGCAAAATAATGAGATCGCATCTTCCTCACGATAATCCTTGACCTTGCTCATTACAAGGAGGAATCTGGCCCAAAAGTGATGTACTGTCTCTTGGGATTGTTGTCTAATGTGGGAAAGATCACTTGTATCTGGGTGCGTGGGTGGATTTAAGTCCGAACCCTGACCCGATCTAAGGCCCAGGGGTAGAGGAGCTTCCGAATTTGGCAGTTCGGGTTCTGGGATGTTGCCCAATTTTTCTGGCCCGCTGTCCGATTCTAAGTTCGGAGCTTGGGTCATGTCCTCCCACGGATGGGTATCCGGCTCAAAGAGCTCGGGAATCCAGACAAAGTTCGTCCTCAAAATAGAGGAAGAATCACTGCATTGCTCCTCCACTACCTCTATCTGATGGGTGACCGACGGAGAATTAATCTCTCTTCGATCGGGTTTAAGCCCAATCCGATCATAGTCTGTTGCGACTCCCAAGGCGGCGATGCGATCCAAGAGATCATTCAAGGACAAGAGCTCCATTGGACCCATCTGCTCGGTGTATTTCGAGCTGACGTGGAGGTTGTTTTTGATGACCCGAGAAGTCATCGTCGGCGCGGCGGCCGAACGGGCGGCCATGACGAAGCCGCCCAGTCGGAGGGTTTGGCCTAAAGCCAGGGCTCCCCCAGAGGTGATGTAGTCTTTGATAACAAGGCGATCCATCAAACCTTTTTTGACGTCACAGTGTGTGACGCCCCCGATTCAATTGTATACTAATCATGCACGCAAACGTGTATGATCAAGATCAGGGACTCACGGGAACATATCACAACACAACTCTAAAAGTAAAATAAGTCATACAAGCATCATATTACAAGCCAGGGCCTCGAGGGCTCGAATACAAGTGCTCGACATAAACGAGTCAGCGGAAGCAACAATATCTTAGTACAGACATAAGTTAAACAAGTTGCCATAAGATGGCTAGCACAAACTGGGATACAGATCGAAAGAGGCGCAGGCCTCCTGCCTGGGATCCTCCTTTCTACTCCTGGTCGTCGTCAGCGGCCTGCACGTAGTAGTAGGCACCTCCAGTGTAGTAGGAGTCATCGTCAACGGTGGTGTCTGGATCCTGGGCTCCAATGTCTTGTTGCGGCATCCGAGAAGAAAAGGAAAGAGGGGGAAAAGACGGAGCAAAGCAACCGTGAGTACTCATCCAAAGTACTCGCAAGCAAGGATCTACACTACATATGCATGGGTATATGAGTAAAGAGGCAATATCGATGGACTGAACTATAGAATGCCAGAATAAGAGGGGGATAGCTAGTACTATCAAAGACTACGCTTCTGGCAGCCTCCGTCTTGCAGCATGAAGAAGAGAGTAGATTGAAGTCCTCCAAGTAGCATCGCATAGCATAATCCTACCCGGCGATCCTCTCCTCGTTGCCCTGTGGAAAAGCGATCACCGGGTTGTTTGTGGAACTTGTCTGGGTGTGTTTTATTAAGTATCCGGTTCTAGTTGTCATAAGGTCAAGGTACAACTCCGGGTCGTCCTTTTACCAAGGGACACGGCTATTCGAATAGATAAACTTCCCTGCATGGGTGCACCACATAACCCAACATGCTCGATCCCTCTGGCCGGACACACTTTCCTGGGTCATGCCCGGCCTCGGAAGATCAACACGTCGCAGCCCCACCTAGGCACAACAGAGAGATTAGCACGCCGGTCTAAATCCTATGCACGCAGGGGTCTGGGCCCATCGCCCATTGCACTCCTGCATGTTGCGAGGGCGGCCGAAAGCAGACCTAGCCTCCCTAATACAAGAGCAAGCGTTCCAGTCCAATCTGGCACGCGCTGCTCAGTCGCTGATGTCAAGAAGGCTTCGGCTGATACCATGACGTCGAGTGCCCCTAACTATTCCCGCGTAGTTGGTTAGTGCGTATAGGCCATTGGCCAGACTCAGATCAAATACCAAGATCTCTTTAAGCGTGTTATTATGAAGTAACCGCGAACGCTGACCAGGCTAGGCCCACCTCTCGCCTAGGTGGTCTCAACCTGCCTTATCGCTCCGCCACAAATATCCACACAGAGGGTCGTCGGGACAAATGTCCTTTCAGCCCCCAATCCATGAATCACTCGCGGGTACTCAACGAGCCGACCCAACTTTAGCCACCATCTGTATAGTATGTATATATGTATAGTATATACCCGTGATCACCTCCCGAGTGATCACGGCCTGATAGTATAGCAAGGCAGACTGACAAGAATGTAGGGCCAAAGATGATAAACTAGCATCCTATACTAAGCATTTAGGATTGCGGGTAAGGTATCAACGACTGTAGTACCAATGACAGGCTATGCAACAGAATAGGAGTAACCAAATAGTAACATGCTACACTACTCTAATGCAAGTAGTAGAGAGAAGAATAGGCGATATCTGGTGATCAAGGGGGGGAGCTTGCCTGTTGCTCTGGCAAGAAGGAGGGGTCGTCAACTCCTTAGTCGAACTGGGCAGCAGCGGAGTCAGTCTTGTAGTCTACCGGAGAGAAGAGGGGGAAGAAACAATAAATATAATGCAAACATAAGCATGATGATGCATGACATGACTACAAGCGGTGCTAGGTGTGCCCTAACGCGATAGCAGGTGATACCGGCGAAGGGGGGAAACATCTGGGAAGGTATTCCCGGTGTTTCGCGTTTTCGGACAGATGAACCGGAGGGGGAAAGTTGCATGTTTGCTATGCTATGGATTTGTGGCAGACGAACGAGCTGCGAATCCGGATTCGTCTCGTCGTTCTAAGTGACTTTCATGTACAAAGTTTTTCCATTCGAGCTACGGTTTATTTTATATTAATTTTAAAAGATTAGTCATTTTTAGAATTTATTTTAAATCAACATTATCCAGAATAGTGTATGCTGACGTCATCATGATGTCAACAGTCAACAGGGCGTTGACTGGGTCAAACTGACGTGCGGGACCCACCTGTCATACTCTGATTAGGTTAATTAGGATTTAGCTAATCTAATTACTGTTTAATTAAACTAACTAGTTTAATTAGATTTAACTTAATTAATTCATTAATTAATTAATTATTCATTTTTATTTTATTTTATTTTTTATAAAAATGTTCTAGGGCGAGGCCCCCTTGTCATTGGCTCCTGGGGGCCTTACCGGGGCGGTTATAGTGGGTGTGGGTGCGAGCCCGTTTGGGCGCACACGCCGGCCAATGGTCGGGGAAACGGGGCGCAGCGCTGGGAGACGGCCGGGGCCGCGGCGAGGGTGGACCAAGGAAACGGCAAGGCGCCGGCCGGCTATGGGAGCGCGTGAGTGGACACGGGGAGGAGGGCGTGCGCGGGTAGCGGCGACGAGCAGAGTGACAAAGCGGGCCGACAGGTGCGGGGCCGTGGGCGACCAATGGCAAAGCCGCCGGCGAGGCGTTGCCCCGACGCGAGTCGTGCGTCCAGGTGCTCGCGGGGGCGCGCACGGGGCCTGGCCGGCGAGGTGGAGCGGAGCAAGGGCCGGTGCAGCGGAACACGGCTAGCAGATCTCAAGCGCGACAGACGCGCGGGTCGGGAGACATCGACGAGCGGCACGGGACGTGGGGCAGCAGTCGACACGGTGACCGAACGAGGAAGAGGAGGGAGAGGTTGGGGGCCTCATCGCGGAACCGTAGGGAAAATGGCAGCGGGGTGTGGGGAGGACGATGGGGACGACGGCGGCATAGGGGAGGTAGTCCGGTGAGGCGGCATTGACGACGGGGATGGGGAGCACCGGCGAAGGAGAGGACCGCGGTGATGGCGTCCGGTGATGGGTCGCAGAGGGTGTCGAGCGACGCGGTCGATCCCACGAGGGAGAGGCGCGGGAGGTCCGGCGATGGCAGCGGGCACCGGGGCGCCGACGAGGTGTGGCGGGGTGGCACGCGACATCGGCAGGGTCGGGGGTGCGGTTGGGCTTGATCCCGATCTAGGAGGGGATCGGGGGAAGTGGGTGGTGTGCAGTAGTGGCTAGGGTTCGGGGAGTGGGGTAGAGGATAAGGGAGTGGGGTGGGGCGCGGTTTGGCCGGGTGGGCCGGTCGGGCGGCCTGGAGGCCAGCTGGGCCATGGCCCAGCAGGGAGGGGTTTTGCTTTTCCTTTTCTTATTTGTTTTGTTTTTTTTTATTCTTTTTCTTTTATTTATTTTCTTTTCTGTTTTATTTATTCTAGAGCATTTTAGCCTTTTCTAAAACAAGTGTTTGCTTCACAATAATTACCTATGTAATATTGGGCACTAACCGAACAATTTTGTTTTAATGTTTGAAAACTTTGGTTGTTTGACAAAAATTCAAATTTGAATTTGAATCGTTTTGAACTAATGTGAGATTAGCGATAGTAACAAAGGTGGCGTGGCATCTTTAGCAGAGGTTTACTGTAGCTTAATTATCCGGGTGTCACACAGTGGAACTCTCAATGAAAGCACCAATGTCGGTGTCAAAACCGGCGGATCTCGGGTAGGGGGTCCCGAACTGCGCGTCTAAGGCTAATGGTAACAGGAGGTGGGGGACATAATGTTTACCCAGGTTCGGGCCCTCTCTATGGAGGTAATACCCTACTTCCTGTTTGATTGATCTTGATGATATGAGTATTACAAGAGTTGATCTACCACAAGATCGTAGAGGCTAAACCCTAGGAGCTAGCCTATGATTATGATTGTTGTTTTCCTACGGACTAAACCCTCGGTTTATGTAGACGCCAGAGGGGGCTAGGGTTACACAGAGTCGGTTACAGAGAAGGAAATCTACATATCCGGATTGCCAAGCTTTTGCGTTCCACGCAAAGGAGAGTCCCACCCAGACACGGGACGAAGTCTTCAATCTTGTATCTTCATAGTCCAACAGTCCGGCACAAGTACATAGTCCGGTTTTCCGAGGACCCCCTAATCCAGGACTCCCTCAGTGCGGACAGACAACGACCATTGGTCATCCAAGAAAAAGTACAGACCTGATCATGCCCAAAGTGAACGATAGCAAAGAACTGGGCCACAAGCTCGGCATCAAAGTCTTTGTTGAAAGGAATGATCCTCTTGATGTCCAACTCCTCACACCTCTGCAGAGCATTCCCAAAGTATGGCAGGTCCTTCTCCATGTGCGAGAGATCGATAGACTTGACCTTCACAAACAAGTTCTTCTTTTGTTTCAATACATCGCAATAGATGGACTGCTGAAACCTGTTCTAGAACGGACGCCTCTGAAGAGCAGGCTCCTGGTCCACATGGTAGGGATTGTGCTTCCTCTTGGTACAGAACTCCATAGCAGACATCTGATTAGCATGCTTGCGCCCAGCGGAGGTCTTTTATGTTGGGACCTTGGCCTTGCATTTTGGCGGCTCAGACGAGCCACCCACATCAACATCAGCAGCAGACTCTGGAACATCCGACGAGCGATAACGCTTGGAACCTGTTGCACGGTCTGGATTCTTGCAGCGAGCCTGATGCCCGGAGATACTACCACCTGAAAACACATGCACACAAAGACTAAAAGAGCAAGAGAGCATAAGCCAAGGAAAGACAAACACCAAAGATGAGAATTAGGTAGAGAAACAGGAGCATTGGCATCTCAGGGCGGTAGTACCGCGCACCATAGTGGTAGTACCGCTTATAAGCAGTAGTACCGCTAGGGTACAGCGGTAGTACCGCTAGGGTACAGCGGTAGTACCGCTAGGGTACAGCGGTAGTACCACCGGAGCGGCTGTCAGCGGGCTGACACCTAGCGCGGCAAGATCCGGTACTACCGGAGATGCAAAAGTTCATATTTCTACACCTAATCATCAAACAACCTAGTCTAGCAGTCTCCCAAGTCCTTCCTAAGCCTCGATTCAACAACTAAATCGAGGCATGCAACGAGTATAGCCCAAAACCTAGATTCAAGAAAGAGAACCAAGGGAGAGAAGAATGGAGGCAATACCAGAATTCATGGCAAGAGGAGAGGGTGGGGAAGGATCCCACCAGACGGAATCGAGGGAGACGGCCTGAATCTGGCATCCTGGCGGCAGACCTCCGGTGCTTGGGGAGTCGCCTGAGAGAGGAGAGGATGAGGGAATGGGGCAAACTAAACGGGTATGGGGAGTAGAAACTCCCCCTGCCCGATACATACCCCACTCGCCTAGCCCTAAGCGGTAGTACCGCGCAAGGCGCGATAGTACCGCTCTGGTGCAGATCGGAAGCACACAGCGCCCAGTGAACCGCTCCACGGTAGTACCGTGTCGGCAGGGCGGTAGTACCGCTTATAAGAAGTAGTACCGCTCAGGGGCCCCAAAGCAGGAACAAAGAGGGGAAATGATGGTTTACGCACGACTAGCGAAAAATAGAAAGACCACACAAGACAAGACAAGCCAAGACAAACCCGAACACGACCACATGAAAACACAACTACTCAAAAGAGAGAAGCACAAGCAACAAGAAACAACACACAGACAAACTCTTGAGAAGAGAGGGCGGTGGCTGAGGCCACCTATGTTTGAGCAAATGGTATGGTGCCGCGAAGAATTATCCTTGGGCCCATGACCATAACTCATCTTTGAAGCACAAGTACCATAAAAATGGCTAATGTGAAAGACTTGATCAATTTATGCATAATGGGGGGAGGAAGAGTTCATTGATAGAACAACACTCCCCCTATATCCATGCCTACACCTAAACAAGACAACATGAAGAGTGTGGTGGGGTGTGCAAGAGTTCAAACCACATTGCTCGAATCAATGATATTTAGCTCATGCATTAACTCACGAAATCTTGCTTCATCCAAGGGCTTCGTGAAAATATTTGCAAGGTTATCATGAGTGTTGACATACTTGATCTTGATCTCCCATCGCCTAATGTGATCCTGAATGAAGTGATATCGAATCTCAATATGCTTCATCTTGATGTGTTGCATCGGGTTGAGAGAGATCTTGATGGCAATTTCATTGTCACACCAAAGAGGCACTTCATCACAAGTGACACCGTAATCCTTCAAAGTTAGCCTCGTCCATAGAAGTTGAGCACAACAACTACGGCAGCCACATACTCCGCTTCGGTGGACGAGAGAGACACACAACTTTTTTCTTAGAAGACCAACTCACTAAGGAGTAGCCAAGCAATTGGCACCGTTCAGAGGTGGACTTCCTGTCCACTTTGTCTCCCGCCCAATCTAAGTCTATATAGCCCAAAAGATCAAAGTTGGCTCCTCTTGGGTACCATAAGCCAAAGTTTGGGGTATGAGACAAATATCGAAAGATTCTCTTGACCACCACAAAGTGGCTTTCCTTAGGTGCGGCTTGAAACCGTGCACAAATTCCCACACTGAACATGATATCCGGTCTAGATGCACAAAGATAAAGCAAGGAACCAATCATGGAGCGGTATACCTTTTGATCCACCGCTTTACCATTGGGATCAATGTCAAGTTGGCATTTGACGGGCATTGCAGTGGAGGCCGGCTTGACAGCACTTAGCTTGAATCTCTTGAGCATGTCTTGAGCGTATTTGGCTTGGTTGATGAAGGTTCCTTCTCTTCCTTGCTTGATTTCGAACTAGAGAAAGAACTTCAACTCTCCCATCATGGACATCTTGAACTTTGAGGTCATGAGAGCGGCAAATTCCTCATTGAAATCTTTGTTAGGGGAACCAAAGATAATATCATCAACATATAGTTGGCACACAAACAACTCCCCTTTGACCTTCTTAGTAAAAAGAGTGGGGTCGATTTTCCCGATTTCGAACCCACGATCTTGTAACAACTCAGTAAGATGCTCATACCACGCACGTGGGGCTTGTTTAAGGCCATAGAGCGCCTTGTTGAGTTGGTACACATGATCGGGGAAATAAGGATCCTCGAACCCCGGGGGTTGTTTGACATACACCAACTCATTAATGGGGCCATTAAGAAAAGCACTCTTCACATCCATTTGTTGCAACTTGAAATTATGATGAGAAGCATAAGCAATCAACAAATGAATAGATTCAAGGCGAGTGACGGGAGCAAAGGTTTCACCATAGTCGATACCCTCGACTTGGGAGTAGCCTTGTGCCACCAAATGAGCCTTGTTGTGAACAATGATCCCATGAGCATCTTGCTTGTTCTTGAATATCCACTTGGTTCCAATGACATTATGATTCCCGGTTGGCCTTGGCACTAATTTCCACACTTGATTGTGCTCGAAGTTGTTGAGTTCTTCATGCATGGCATTGAGACAATCCGGATCCTCGAGCGCCTCATAGACCTTTTGGGGTTCGACACAAGAAACAAATGTGTGATGTTCACAATAGTTTGCTAATTTTCTACGAGTGTTTACCCCCTTTCTTAGGCTTCCAACCACATTCTCCATGAGATGACCTTTGGTAGTGAGCTTGGAAGCGATCTTCATGGCACAACGCTCTAATTCCTCCTCGGATGTGAAACGAGGAGGGGTAACTTGCTCATCTTGAGCGCCGTCTTGAGCTTGTTCTTGATCTTGAGTTTGGTCTTGATCTTGACCTTGCTCAAAAGAAAGAACTTGACTTTGGGCATCTTTTGGTGGCTCACCATCTTGAGGTTGATCTTGCCCTTGATCTTGTTCATGTGGTTGAGGGCCTTCACTTTGTTCTTCATAAGCATGTGGGTCTTGGGTCGGTGATGGCTCCACTTGAGTGGAGCATTGTCCTTCTCCTTCGGCCACAAGGGGTTCCTCAATGGGTAGGATATGACCAACACCCATTCTTCTTATGGCTTGGGGAGGAATTTTCACCTACATCACAAGTACCACTTTGCTCCACTTGGGAGCCGTTATTCTCGTCAAACTCCATGTTACACATCTCCTCAATGAGTCTCGTGGACTTGTTGAGGACATGGTAAGCATGAGAGTTTGTAGCATAACCAACAACTATGCCCTCATGAGCTCTAGCCTCAAATTTAGACAAACGAACACCTTTCTTGAGAATGAAACACTTACACCCGAACACACGGAAGTACTTGAGGTTGGGCTTGTTACCAGTGAGTATTTCATAGGGAGTCTTGTTCAAGCCTTTGCGGAGATAGAGCCGATTGGATGCATGACATGTGGTGTTGATGGCTTCGGCCCAAAAGTTGTAAGGAGACTTGAACTCCGCTATCATGGTCCTTGCCGCATCCATCAACGTCCGGTTCTTCCTCTCCGCGACACCATTTTGTTGAGGGGTGTAAGGTGCAGAGTATTGATGCTTGATCCCCTCATCACTAAGAAACTCATCCAAGGTGTAGTTCTTGAACTCGGTGCCATTGTCACTTCTTATTGTCAAGATCTTTGCATCATGTTGACGTTCAGCTTCATTTTCAAAGTCGATGATGATTTGTTGGATCTCACTCTTCCTCTTGAAGAAATATACCCAAGTATATCTTGAATAATCATCCACAATCACCAAGCAATACTTTCTACCCCCAAGACTATCAAAGGATGGAGGCCCAAAGAGATCCATGTGAAGGAGCTCCAAGGGTCTCTTCGAGTAGATGATAGTTGTGGGAGGGTGAGCCTTCTCATGAAGCTTTCCTTCGATACAAGCACTGCAAGCATGGTCTTTGGCAAAACTAACACTTGTTAGTCCACGGACATGGTCCCCCTTGAGAAGGCTTTGCAAAGATCTCATATTGATGTTAGCTAAACGGCGATGCCAAAGCCACCCCACATCAACTTTAGCCATTAGGCATGTCGCGGTCTTAGTGGGCCGCTCCAAACAGTTAATCACATAAAGACTGTCGTGGAATTAACACGTCAGATGTCCTCATGAAAGGACTTAGTCGTGGAGCCATCGCGACGGGTTAGCTTGAAGGGGTTAAACCGGACAAGGAACACGGGAGTTTATACTAGTTCGGCCCCTTCGATGAAGGTAAAAGCCTACGTCTAGTTGTGATCGAATTGCTTGGGTTTCGATGATCAGGGAGCAAATACGCTTTGCCTAGGTCTCGAGTTGTTGTTTCTTGTCCCCGAACCGCCGCCAGGTCGTCCCTTTATGTACATAGGTTGACGCCCGGCCGGTCTACGGAGTCCCGAGGCCAGCTCATACAAGTGTCCGGCTCGGTCTCACCTTTCCTAACTTACAACATAAGTTACATAACCATGGCAGTTTACCACTATGGGCCCTAATCCGCCTTTGGGCTCCGGGCCTCTAAGCTTAATAGTAAAGCGCCATCTTCTGGGTCTTCATGGACTTCAATATAGTTGAAGGTGAACCGGCCCCTCCTGGGCGGTTTACACTCAGTAGTTATATCCAGAACATTAGGCCCCAGATTCATTTGAACCTGTTCATGTCAATCCTTCATACTTAAATAAATTCTGTTGAACATCTCCTTATATTTCTCGTAAACCGCCATGATGTCTTCTCCTGCAAGTTTTGTTAAACCATCGTGACGTCATCCTCTGGACACAGCAATGGATCATGATGATGTCATCTCTATATAAAAAGATTAAAAAGATTCCCTTCATTTAACGGTATCCCGAAGATCGAGGCGACAGCTACGCCCTCTTACGCCGCTTCAGGCTCCTCGATCCCCGCGTCCGCTTTTATTCATTTGCCTTATAAATAGGCTCGGGGTCCTTTCTTTCTCCCCCTTCTGTGCCTCTTCTTCCTCCTCACGATGCTCAAGCTCTGTAGCTCCGCTGCCGCTCTCAACCTTCGAACACTACATCAACAAAGGCCGCTGCATCAACCTGACCGTACCAGAAAACTGCGGCTCTTCTCCGCTATCCCTGCACATCTGGTAAACCTCCTCCTCTCAACCCTAGATCTATTTCTAGGGTTTCTGTGTTCATCCATGTTCATAAGTGTTCATCCTTGCTTACTGCCTTTTTGTTTACTGTCAAAACTAGATGAACTTGTCATCCTCCTCCTGCAGCCAAAGTTGCAACTTTAGTTTACCTTGTCGTAGCATCTTCTCCTGCCTTGATAGTTCCCTTCTGGACTTATGATGTTCTGTCGTCGCCATTTATAGGGCTCAGAATAATTTTCTTACTGAACCACGGTAGATCCTTACTTATAGCATCATTTTGTGTAACCTGTTTCTGTCAACACTTAGTAAATTTTTAGCTCTGGCTCTTCCACCTAAGGGCGGTTTAACTTTTAGTAGTTGATAATCTGCCATATGCCATTAGCCCTCACTTAAACTGCCATGCTGACTTGAACAATAATTTCCGGTTTATCTCACATGTATGCTTTGATTAAATTCCCGGTTTAACACCGATTAGTGCACTTTGAACCGTCATTCATAAACCAGCCTTCATTTTTCCTTTACAGTCTGCTTTTCGAGATGACCAAACAATTCTCTGCTTGCAACTTGGTTCCATCCCGGATCACGGAAATGCAAATCAGTGGATATGTTACCACTGGCGCTTTAGTCTCAAAAAGGGTCCTTCACTGGCGAGTCCCTGGCCCTGAGTGCCCTCCTGAGCCTCAAGATGGAGAGGTGATTGTATTTATGAAACACTTAGACTGGGGATTCAGCCCGCCCGGATCAAAAAAATTCCGGGATGTCTTTGCGAGATTTCAACTCCATCCCCAAGATATTGGACCGAATTCCGTGTCCAATATATGCAATTTTCAAGTGTTCTGTGAAGTCTATCTTCAAGAAGAACCATCCGTGGAGCTTTTTCGGGATTTTTTCCATTTAAACCGCCGCACCGAGTTCTCTGATGGCCCCAACACGGAACTTGGTGGGGTATCAATCCAGAAGAGGAAAGAAGTTGATTTCCCTCATGCAAAACACCACAGCCATCCCAAAGATTGGAACCAAACTTGGTTTTATTGTCAGAACACTGCCCCTGCTGGAGAAAATCCTTTGCCGGGTTACCGCCCTCACCGGCTTAGCAATGGCCACCCGTTACCTCAATGGTTAACTGCCAAAGAACGGCACACTTATGCACTTCAACTTGCCAAGCTCTGGGCTCTCCTAGCCAACGGTTTGACTGGTATTGATCTCGTCCGCTGCTGGGTTTCTTGGGGTATTCTGCCTTTAAGTCGCCGCCCCGGATTAATGCATGAATATACTGGCAACGTCAAGGATCCTCAACGATATCATGAAGTGGTGATGAAGGATGATGAAGTTACTGAATCTGTGAAGAAGATGCTTGACGAACCAATCGCCGCCTGCAGCCAAATCGGGTTGCCACCCTTTTATGCCTCCAACAAACCGCCAGCGGTAAAATTTAACTTGATGCTTACTGATCCGCCTCCGCTTTAACAATGTGCTGATACTCCTTTGTTTTAATTTCACAGGCTAATAGCTCCTTCTGGAAACAGAAAACTCAACATAAACTGGTTAGGGCTCCTCGGGTGAAAAGCAAGGTCACAAAGAGAGCTTCCAAGAAGAAAACCGCCGAGTCTTCTGATCCGCCAGAAGATATTGACGAATCGGATCAAGAGGTAGAACTTGACTCGCTTTGTTCCTTTTTCATACACCTTATTGACAATGACTATTCCCAGGATGATGCGGAGGCCATCCGTGCGGACCATGTTGAGGTAATCTCTCTTTCCTCCGATTCAGATCTTGTGTCGGTTCAAAGATTTCGCCGTGCAGTTTGGAAAGTAAAATACTCTCACCCTCTTGCTTATTTGGATCCGCAATTTTCTTTGAAGACACAGCAAGCTGAAGGGCATCGCACAACCCGGCATAGTAGCCAGCAAGTCACCTCTTCCAGTTTACCGGATACACCAACCCGGAAGCATCATCCAGAGGTTACTTGTTCTCCTGAAAAGCTTTATCCTTTGAAGGGTTTCTTTCGATACCCACTCAATTCGTCTGATCTGAATTACCAGGTGTCTTCCAATTCGTCTGGCGGTTCATCAACCACTCAGCTGCCTCCCCTAAAAACCGTCCCTGGGTAAGTATGCTGCCCCTCATCTTTTCCTTCATAGTTCGGTTTACCATGCTAATATTCGTTTTGATATCGCAGTGCCAAAGCCCGTTTTAGCAAGAAGGCTAAAACTAGTGCCCCTACTGGTGAAGTTGAACCGGAGAGGGCTCCTGAAGGCACCGGTAGGACTACTGATGTTATGGATGATTCCGCCCCACAAGGTGAGGATACTGAAGCCAATTCGTTGGAGGCTGACCCGGCCATTCATATTGATCCATCAAGTCCTCATGCTACTCCGTCAAGACCGGTTGCTGATCCACCTAGCCCAGCTGCTAATCCGTCGAGCCCAGCTGCTAATCCGTCGAGTCCATCCAGGGATACCGTCAATCCACCAAGTCCACCAAAGGGTAATGATGATGATGTTATTATTACTGGTCATGGTTTTACTGCCCCTGGCAACCTAGTTGTTTTGTCAAAGCATACTGCCAAGGAGGAATTTTTAGTTATAGGCAAAGGGAAAGGGAAGACAGATTTGTCCAGCTTTGTCAACCTTAGCGCCGGAGAACTTCATTCCGGATTCTTAAACCGCCTCTTCACAAGCCGGGATTATGAGGCCGGTTTGGTGAACTTAATGAAGGAGCGCTATGAGGTAATTTTCAAAACACTTTAAATTTGCTTGCAACATATGTCAACTCCATAGTAGCCCCCAAGGGCCGGTTTATCTCTTGTAGACAAACCGGGTCTTCTAATATTAAGAATACTTCAACTGAGTAGTCCCCCAAGGATCGGTTTACCTTATCAAAATTTGATCAATTGGACATTAGCCCCCAAGTGCGAAGTTTAATACTTGTATTGAATCTTGGGACTTTTAAAATATCCGTTTTAAGAAGCAATCCACATTATCCCCCAAGTGCCAAGCGGATAACTTGTTATACACTTGGGACTTTAAGAGATATGTAACCATCTTATCATCTGATTTTGTAGGCTGATATAAAGACCAAAGAGTCTCAGATCACCGATCTGCAAGAAGACATCAAGTCCCAGCAAGAAGAGACCTCAAAAGCCAAAGAGGAGCTAAAGGGCGCTTTAACTGCCATGGAACAATTGAAGGATGGCTTCAAAACTGAACGCGCCAACTGGGAAACCGAAAGGGCTGCTCTATTGAAACAAGCTGAAGATGCCGAAGAAGCTCTTAAACCGGTGGTGGAAGAGCTGACAGGGCTAAAACATCAAGTGGATGCCATGACTTTCGCAATCTTTGGTAAGTACTTTGTCATAGCCAGTTTGAAAATATCTTGAACTCTGCCGGTTTAACATTGAATTCTTAAACCGTTGCAGGTAATCGCATTGCTCAGCTGGGCATAGATATGCGGATGAAATTGAATGCAGCATACACTTTGATTGAGCAATTATACACCGATGCCCAACGGGTTATCTCTGCAGTCTCATATAACAAACCGGCACCAACATTGATCAAGGACACACTAGTAAGATTATCCATGACGTTGGCGCAGATAGAAGAGGTGAAGCGATCTGCTGCCAGGGCTGGCGCTTTACTGGCACTGACTCGGGCCAAAGCATGGATATCTGACTTGGACCCCGTTGACATCGCCAAGGGATTTCCAGATGAGCAAGCAGACGGGTCAGCATTTGACAACGAAGCCCTCAAAACCCTGACAAAGGAGATGCGGCCGCTGTCGAGTCAACTGGCTGAAGAGGCTAACTTGATTGTTCATCGATCTTTTTATGATGAAAGGAATCAGCGGGTTGATACAACTGTGGCAGAAGCGCAAAACCTTATCCCGCCAATCCGTAAGCACACTTACGCCCCTGATGATGAACCGTCCAATCTGATAAGTGAAGAAGTTGTATTTCAGGCTCTAACCAGGATTGACTGGACCACCATTGACTTCCAGCCACTGGGTGGCGAGGAGGAGGTTGAACCGGCGCCAGAAGATCCATCAACTTCACGTCGTCCTGGCAATGAGTCGTAATCCGGCAATCGAGTTACTTTGACAGACTTTGTTTTGTGTAAGAACAATCAGCAATTCGGGCCTCAAAGCGCCTTGTAATAGGCTAGTGCAAGTACTTTAATCTTCAGCACTAATACGTAACTTTGGTTGATCCGTCATGATATTTGTTGTGCTTGGTTACACTTTGATAATTATCATGCGATTCTGATCTCTGCATAAAAAGGATTGTCATGGCGGTTTACCGCCGGACGGGTCATAATGCCCAAGATAGAGCCTGGCCAATATCCAAAGCGGAAAATATGAAATAACTCATAAATGTGATATGAAATCACTTAGTTCATAAAACAACTTTGATTGTATCAAGGGTGAAGACCCAAATCATGAGTTGTTATAACTCTCACCATGTAATGATGTTGTGTTATAAGTCATGCCGGGTTACGATGAACACCAGATGATCAAACTGGCGACGTGTAATCAAAGCCAGGCCGAGTTTTCAGAACCGGTTTGATAGTATGGTCTGACAACTTGTAGTTGAAAACCAAGCCGGGTTAACAAACACCGGGTTAGTATAATGACTGAAAAGCCATACTTGGTCAACAGACACCGGTTCAACAAAAATTCATCCAATAAGAGAAAAAAATTTGGCAAAGGCAAAGAAAACCGTGTAGTCGAGGCTTTTCGAGGGCTGCCAGGCCCAAATAGAGGCTTTTCATGGGCTGCCAGGCCGCTGAGTTAAACCATTTGACAAAGCCTTTTAAGATGGGCCTCCAACTAACCAATCGTCGTTTTAACTTTGACAAGTTCAGGGTCTCAATGAGAGTAACTGTCAAACGTTCGGCGGGTATTGCCAGGATTACCTGGATAGGAGTGGCTTACTTGATGAAGGCAGGTTAACCCGGGGTTTTAAGTGAATACACCAGGCTTCCAAGTCGTGGGTCGATACCCAGTTACAAGGGTCCTTTCAAACTCTTTGTTACTTTACACAAAGAGCCCCCAAGTAACTTTGTGAGCTGTGCTCATGGGTGCCTATGTTTGAGCTGTGCATAGCATCCAGACTCTCTTTGGCCCTTTGGGTGTGAAGCTCCCAAGCTGCATTGTGGCATGATAGCCGGTTTAACAGGTAGTACTCCGCTTTGTCAGCTGAAGCCCCCATGTAACTCAAAGGATATTTGAGAAAAAACAGCAGAGGCCCTGCTTATAGAAAGGATGCCGGTTTATTATATTGATCATAATATATACATTGTCGAAATATGTACATAAGAGAAGCCTATGGCTTAAGTATAGTAAGGCCGAAGGAGAGCTATGTTCCACGGCCGCCGGGTCTCCTCCTCAGAACTACGTGAGTTGTCTCGAACGTCAATGAGGTAGTATGATTCGTTATGTAAATTCTTACTCCTTCCCAAGGTGGGGATAACTTGTGCATATCTGTCTGATCCTGGATGAGCCGGAGCACCAAGTCGCCTTCTTGAAATGTTCTTGTTTTAACCCAGCGGTCGTGATAACGTCGCAGGTCTTGCTGATAAACCACCGAACGAGCCAAAGCCATGTCCCGCTTTTCATCTAACAGGTCCAACGCCTCCTGGAGTGCTTGCTCGTTGTCTGCTTCAACATAATTGGCAACCCGGGGCGAATCATGATGAATACCACTTGGGAGGACCGCCTCTGCCCCGTAAACCATGAAGAAAGGTGTATAACCTGTTGATCTGTTAGGGGTGGTGTTGATACTCCATAACACAGATGGTAACTCTTCCACCCAACAACCTGGCATCCTCTTCAAAGGAACCATAAGCCGGGGCTTGATACCCTTCAGGATTTCTTGATTCGCCCTCTCAGCTTGACCATTGGTCTAGGGGTGTGCTACGGATGCTAAATCAAGCCGGATGTTCTCTCTCTGACAGAAATCCTCCATCTCACCTTTAGAAAGGTTTGTGCCATTATCTATGATGATGTTGTGTGGAAAGCCAAAGCAGAAGATGATATTTTTTAGGAATTGAACCTCTGTGGCTGCATCACACTTGCTGACGGGCTCCGCTTCAACCCATTTAGTGAACTTATCAACCACCACCAATAGGTGGGTCTTCTTATCCTTGGAACGCTTAAAAGGTCCCACCATATCAAGCCCCCAAGTGGCAAACGACCAAGTGATAGGAATCATCCGTAGCTCTTGAGCCGGAACATGAGCTCGACGTGAAAACTTCTGACAAGCGTCACACCGCTTTACCAGATCCTCCGCATCAGCATGAGCTGTCAACAAATAGAATCCATGACGAAAAGCTTTGGCCACCAGGGATTTTTAACCGGCATGGTGACCACAATCCCCTTCATGGATTTCACGTAGAATCTCTTGTCCTTCTTCAGGAGAAACATAATGTTGGAATACGCCTGAGACACTTCAACAGTGTAACTCGCCATTGTGAATAACCATGGACTTGGAACGCCGGATTATCTGTCTGGCGAAGACCTCGTCATCTAGTAACTCGCCCCGATTCATATTCTCCAAATATGGAACCATCCAATCCGGAGTGATATGTAAAGAAGCTACCAATTGGGCATCTGGATCAGGAACAGCTAAATCATCCTCTGAAGGCAACTTAACAGACGGGTTATGCAGGATATCTAAAAATGTATTGGGTGGTACCGGTTTACGCTGAGATCCCAGCCGGCTTAAAGCATCTGCTGCTTCATTTTTGCGCCAGTCAATGTGCTCAACCTGATAACCCTTAAAATGGCCTGCCACAATATCCACCTCGCGTCTATAAGCCGTCATGAGTGGATCCTTAGAATCCCAAGTACCAGAAACTTGTTGAGCCACCAGATCAGAATCTCCAAAATAGCGAACCTAGCTTAAGTTCATTTCCTTAGCCACGCGGAGACCGTGGAGTAAGGCTTCGTACTCAGCTACATTGTTAGTACAAGGAAACATTAAGCGGAGAACATATCAAATTTTATCACCTCGAGGGGAAGTAAGGACAACTCCAGCCCCCAAGCCTTCCAATTGCCTGGACCCATCAAAGTGAATAGTCCAGTATGTACTGTCCGACTTGTCATCTGGTGCCTGTAACTCGGTCCAATCATTGATGAAGTCAACAAGCGCCTGAGATTTGATGGCCGTTCGAGGCATATACTTCAATCCATGTGGACCAAGCTCAATTGCCCACTTTGCAACCCGGCCAGTTGCTTCCCTGTTCTGAATTATATCGCCCAAAGGAGCAGAACTAACCACTGTGATGGGATGGCCTTGGAAGTATTGCTTGAGCTTCCGACTTGCCATAAAAACGCCATACACCAGCTTCTGCCAATGCGGATATCGTTGTTTTGACTCGATCAGTACTTCGCTGATATAATAAACTGGTCGTTGAACCGGATACTCCTTCCCAGCCTCTTTACGCTCAACCACAATTGCCACACTGACCGCACGGGCATTAGCAGCCACGTACAATAGCAAAGGCTCCTTATCAACCGGAGCAGCAAGGACTGGCGGTTCAACCAACTGCCGCTTTAAGTCCTCAAATGTCGTATTAGCTGCGTCACTCCAGACAAAATCGTCTGTCTGTTTCAACATCTGATACAAAGGAATCGCGTTCTCTCCCAAACGGCTGATAAACCGGCTAAGGGCTGCGATTCAACCCGCCAGACGCTGAACATCATTGACACACTTCGGTTTAGCCAAGGATGTAATCGCTTTGATTTTTTCCGGATTAGCCTCAATGCATCTGTTGGATACCAGAAAACCTAAGAGCTTGCCTGCCGGAACACCAAAAACACACTTGTCCGGATTGAGCATCATTTTGTAAACCCGAAGATTGTCAAACGTCTCCTTGAGGTCAGCTATCAAGGTTTCCTTCTTCCTGGATTTTACCACAGTGTCATCCACATAAGCATGAACATTACGCCCAATCTGCGTGTGAAGACAATTTTGCACACAACGTTGATAAGTTGCCTGGGCACTTTTGAGTCCAAAGGGCATAGAAACATAGCAGAAGGCTCCAAAGGGAATGCTGAAGGTTGTCTTCTCCTGGTCCTTAACTGCCATTTTAATCTGATGATAACCCGAATAAGCATCCAAGAAACTTAAGCGCTCACAACCCGCCGCCGGATCAATAATCTGATCAATACGCAGGAGAGCAAAAGTATCAGCTGGACAAGCCTTATTAAAATCTGTGTAGTCTACACACATACGCCAAGTGCCGTTTTTCTTAAGAACGAGCACCGGATTAGCCAACCACTCGGGGTGAAATACCTCAATGATAAACCCAGCAGCCAACAGCCTGGCTACCTCCTCTCCAATGGCCTTCGTCTTTCCTCGTTAAAGCGCCGAAGAAATTGCTTAACTGGTTTAAACTTGGGATCAATATTGAGAGTGTGCTCAGCGAGTTCCCTCGGTACACCTGGCATGTCAGAAGGCTTCCATGCAAAAATGTACCGGTTCTCACGGATGAACTCGATGAGCGCGCTTTCCTATTTCGGATCCAGATTGGTGCTGATGCTAAACTGTTTGGACAAATCGCCAGGAACAAAGTCAACAAGTTTAGTCTCATCAGCCGGTTTGAACTTCAGGGTCGGATCATGCTCAGTGGTGGGCTTCTTCAGAGGGGTCATGTCTGCCGGATCAACATTGTCTTTATAAAATTTCAACTCCTCCGTAGCACAAACTGACTCAGCATAGGCCGCATCACCTTTCTCATAGTCCAAAGCGATCTTATGACTTCCGTGAACCGTGATGGTCCCCTTGTGACACGGCATCTTGAGCTGTAAATAGATATAGCAAGGCCTTGCCATGAATTTTGCGTAAGCCGGCCGTCCGAACAGTGCGCGATATGGGCTCTGGATTTTTACCACTTCAAAGGTCAATGTTTCAGACCTGGAATCATGCTCATCTCCAAACACAACCTCCAAAGCGATCTTGCCAACAGGATATGCCGATTTACCTGGTACTACACGATGAAAAATAGTGTTTGACGGTTTAAGACTCTTGTCTATCAACCCCATGCGGTGAAAAGTCTCATAATACAGGATGTTGATGCTACTCCCTCCATCCATCAGCACCTTGGTGAACTTATAACCTCCCACCTGAGGCGCCACCACCAAAGCGAGATGACCCGGATTGTTAACCCGGGGTGGATGATCCTCTCTGCTCCACACGATTGGATGCTCGGACCACCGCAAGTAACGTGGCACCGCCGGTTCAACAGCATTAAACCGCCGCCACCACCATGAAAACCTGGACCTGAACCTCTCTGTTTGCCCTGATTATTCTGAAATCCAGAGTTTGAACCGCCGCCACCATGAAAACCTGGACCTGAACCGCCCGACGGGCCCTGATCATACCGGAATAGATCAGAAGTCTTGAATTCTTTCATAATGTGACAATCCTTCCAAAGATGTGTTGATGGAACCTCCTTGGTCCCATGCTTCGGGCAGGGCTGGTTTAACAAACATTCCATATTCATCCCTCCATCGCGCTAGGGCGGTTTACCTTTACGACACTGCATATTGGTGTTAGCCACAAATTTTAACTATCTGCTTTGTGCTTACTGTTATTCCCATGGCCTCCTTGGTTGTGATGTTGTCCTTTCGCACCGTCGTTCTTCTTTCCCTTCTCCGGTTTCTCCTCATCAGAATCGGGATCCTTGGTATTATCAGAATCGGCATATTTGACCAAGGCTGCCATAAGTGTTCCCATGTCATTGCAGTGACGCTTGAGCCATCCCAACTTCATCTTTAATGATTTAAACTGGCAATTACGCTCCAGCGTTATGATTGCTTGGCTAGCATTAATCCGGTCTGACGAATGCAAAACTTCTGAAACCCGGCGCACCCAATGAGTTGTTGACTCGTTCTCCCCTTGAACACACGCATCCAGATCCACAATGGACATAGGCTGTTTGCATGTGTCTTTGAAATTGGCTATTAATCGGGCCTTCAACTGATCCCATGACTCGATGGAGTTGGCTGGTAGGTTTTTCAACCAAGTATGGGTCGTCCCTTCCAACATCATCGTGAAATACTTTGCAGAGGCCGCTTCATCCACATCCAGCATCTCCATCGCCATCTCATAACTCTCGACCCACGCCTCAGGTGGCTGATCAGCAGTGTAATTAGGAACCTTACGCGGACCCTTGAAATCTTTGGGCAGTCGCACATTACGGAGAGCCGGAATGAGACACGGCACTCCCTAGGAACTGAAGGCTAACCCGGTGCCGCGGTCTACTGACGCCGCAGGCTGAACCGGGGCGGGTTGATAACGACCTGTATATTGTGCTGCCAAAGCGGCCTCCCTTCATGCTCTGCCATTATCCACCACGTCTTGAGCATTTACCTCACCGTGCGCCGGATTGGGTCCTTGAGGGACATTGTGGCGCCGTGCAGTGCTACACACTTCCGGTTCATCCATGTGCCTGCTATAACTTTTGCTCGGATGGGGGGTCGAATGAATTCTATCTTGGCTATAGGAATAAGCCTGCTGTTGCACCACGGCGGTTTGAAGAAGATCCCTAGCCCTCCGCGTCTCAATCGCCGCCAGTGAATCACCCTCCATCGGAATGGCTGTCAGGCGAGATGCTGTGGCAATCCTGTTATCCAAAGGGCTCGAGAAGTGACCCGGTGGTGTGGACACGTATTGCGGCGGGTTATCCGTTTGTCGAGGTGGTTCCGTCATCCGTGGTTGATCCGGCGCTGCCCTAGGCGCGTCGGTCTGGTTTGCAGCTGTCGAATTACTCGGCCCAGTCACCGGCGTATTGAAGAGATTTACTCCCTTGAAGACTGGTGGCATACGTGATCGATACTTTCTCTGCATTACATCATTTGATGCATTCTGATCCAACATGAGCCGGTAATTCTGCGCCTGTATCTGCTGTGACTGGGCATCCAAAGCGGCCCGCTCTTCAGCCATCCTAGCATCCTCAGTTGCCAGGTCCTCCTTAGCCTGCGTTATCTGGTCCTTCAGTTTTGCAATATCTGCATTGTGCTGATCCTGCGTCTCCGGGGTAACTGCTGTGGTTAACAAGGTCTCCCAGGCATCCATCAAACTGGAGAGGACTTGAGCCGGTCGACGCGCCGGGCCTCCTGTCGCGGCCGCTGATCCGGTATTCATTGCCGTTGTAGATGAAGACTGCAAAGTGGGCTGTGTTCCGGCCATGAAAATAGCAAACTGGCTTGGTGGTTCAAGGAGGTCCGGAATACTGTTGCCATCGGAATATCCTTCGAACACACCATCATGAATTTGGTATAGGGACTCGGTTTCACCAGTGGATGACTCGCCGTCGGAATAAACAGCCATCTCGCCTTCAGACACCGGTTCAGATCCAATCCCATGGACACATCCTACGAACGCACGCTTCATGGAGGGCTTAATCCGGGCAGGACTCGCACGCTGAGCCGTCTCAACGAGGTCGGTGCAGATGTCCGGCTCAGGGCCCGGCTTGCCGATCGTGCCGATGAAGACATGAATTCCGCCAAAGGGGACCCGGTATCCGTACTCGATTGAGCAGGCCTCGGGGCCCCATCCTTCATCGTTGATGTAGAGCTTGCCGTGACGACTCTTGGTCATCCGGCCAACCATGTACCCCTTGAGTCCTTCAGAGCTGCCCTTCAAGACGAAACCATCATGCGATAGCCCCACGGTGGGCGCCAACTGTCGTGGAATTAACACGTCAGATGTCCTCATGAAAGGACTTGGTCGTGGAGCCATCGCGACGGGTTAGCTTGAAGGGGTTAAACCGGACAAGGGACACGGGAGTTTATACTAGTTTGGCCCCTTCGATGAAGGTAAAAGCCTACATCTAGTTGTGATGAAATTGCTTGGGTTTCGATGACCAGGGAGCAAATACGCTTTGCCTGGGTCTCGAGTTGTTGTTTCTTGTCCCTGAACCGCCGCCGGGTCGTCCCTTTATATACATAGGTTGACGCCCGGCCAGTCTACGGAGTCCCGAGGCCAGCTCATACAAGTGTCCGGCTCGGTCTCACCTTTCCTAACTTACAATATAAGTTACATAACCATGGCGGTTTACCACTATGGGCCCTAATCCGCCTTTGGGCTCCGGGCCTCTAAGCTTAATAGTAAAGCGCCATCTTCTGGGTCTTCGTGGACTTCAATATAGTTGAAGGTGAACCGGCCCCTCCTGGGCAGTTTACACTCAGTAGTTATATCCCCAACAAAGACCGTCCTCGACATGCCCAACAAAGGCTACTTTAAGAGTCTTCCTCCACAAGAGGGCCACGGTATCAATATCAAAGAAAGTGGCAAAGCCCATGAGTGCAAGTTGACGAACAGAAAGTAGATTGTATGAAGGGGACTCAACAAGCATGACTTTCTCGATCGTGAGATCATGAGAAATGACAACCTTGCCAAGACCCAATACCTTAGAAGATGAGGCATCACCCCACTCGACGTTGGTGGGCATAGATGGGATCTTGTGCATGTCCACCACCAAGTCCTTGCTTCCGGTCATATGATTTGTGGATCCACTATCGAGCAACCATGATCCTCCACCGGAAGCAAACACCTACAAGGGATCAATGCTTGGTTTTAGGTACCCATTTTGTAATGGGTCCTTTGATGTTAGTAAAAAGGGTCTTAGTAACCCAAATAGACCATTCAATGTACTCATAAGGAGAACCAACAAATTTAGCATAAACATGCCCATCACTAGCACGGCACAACACATAAGAAGGGTTAAAGTCACCGGCTTTGTTGGAAGGGGTGGCATTGCCCTTTTTGACATCACCACCCTTCACATTGTTCTTCTTCTCCTTTGGAGCACCCTCTCCCTCCTTCACAAAAGTTTGCTTGAGAGGGGGAGGTTGTTTGGTCTTGTCGTTCTTCTTCTTGTTCTTGGAATTGGGTGCAAACCCAACTCCCTCTTTGGCCACAACTTCCTTTTGATTGCTCAAAAGGTCATTGAGGTTCTTCTCACCTTGTATGCACGTCACAAGGCCTTTCTCAAGTTGCTCCTTCAACTCGCATTCTCCTCCACAAGATGCACATGCTCACAACACGGGTTAGTAGCATTTGCATGATCAATTAATACCATATGAGGAAAGGTGGCTTTCTCCTTGGTTAGCTTCACTTGGAGTTGATCATGAGACTCCTTGAGGCTAGCATGAGCACCCTTCAAGACCTTGTGAGCCTTGTCGAGTATACCAAACTCCTCCTTGAGTCTAGCATGGTCAACCTCAAGTTTAGCCTTCTCGGAATTTAGCACACGAGATACAACAAGAGCATGATCAAGATCTTTCTTTAAGTTAGCATGGTCATCATTGTGAGACTCCTCAAGAGCCAAACGATGCACACGCTCTTCCTCAAGAGCATTAGAGAGATCCGCTATCTCATTGGCATAGTCACGACTATGACCTTCCATCTTAGAGATGGTTTCTTCATGAGCCTCGATCATGTCATTGGCTTCACCAAGTTGTTCCAAGAGAGCAACGAAGTGCTTCTTGGATTTGCCCTTGAGATTACTCATAAAGGACTCAAATTCATTTACTTCCTCATTCGACCCCTCACTTTCATCAATGCAATACGTCAAGGAGGGATTAGTAATGATGGTGGTTTTGATTTTGGGGGTTACCTTGTTGGTGGCTTTAGCCATGAGGCACTTGGCAGTGATGTTCTCGTTTGGTGAGTCGAAGAGAGACACCCGTGAGGGTGTGGCAATGGCAACGGAGGCCATGGCCATGGCTTCACTATCTTCATCATCATCATCATCCTCATGGTATTCTTCTTGAACCACCAACCCTCTAGTTGGAGTCTTCTTGGTGAAGTTGTTCTTGTTGGGGAAGGACTTGGCTTTGTCTTTTCGGATGAGCTTGCCACCATTGTCTTCCCTCTTCTCGTAAGGGCACTCCGCAACAAAATGACTCATATTGCCACAATTGTAACATGTTCTCACACGTTGCTTGCGCTTGAAGCTACTTGAGTTATTCTTGTTGAAATTTGGCCTTGTGTTCTTCTTGCTCCAAAATTGCCTTGAAGCAAGAGCCATGTGTTCATGATAATCATACTTAGTATCTTCAGGGTTGCTCTCATCTTCTTCCTCATCATCCTATTCTTCCACACAAACCTTGGCCTTCAAGGCAAGGTTGGGCTTCTTTGATCTTTGAGAACATAACACCGCATTGTCGGCGGTCTTGTCCAAGATTCTCATAGCCACAAACTCAGCCAACACTTCACTTGAGGACAAGGTGTGAAAGTCCGGCCTTGGACGAATGACGGAGGACATGGACTTGTGGTAAGGCATCATGGCCTTGAGAAATCTGTGCTTGATCCAATTGTCATCTGTATGCTTGCTCCCATGATCTCGGAGTGATACCGCGAGAGTAGTTAATCTCTGATAGAGCTCACGAGGTTCTTCATCTTATTTCATTCCAAACGCATCGGCTTCATCTTGCACTACTTCATAGTTGGAGCGTTGAATGCTTGCGCTTCCCCTATAGAGAGAAACAACATGCCACCATGCATCCTTGGCCACGGTGAAGGGTCGGAGATGAGCAAGATCTTCGGGTGGAATTGCATCTTGGATGATGAAGAGAGCATTCTCATTGAATTGATTATTCGCGACTTCTTGAGGGGTGAAGTTGCTTCGGTCATGCGGGTAAAAACCTTCTTCAATGATTCTCCAAAGGTTAGTATTGACATGGTTCAAATGACGCTTAAAGCGATAAACCCAAGAATCAAAGTCCTCATTTTTTACAATCTTAGGGGGAGGACCGGCATGATTCAAATGAGTGGAAGGAATCGGTCCACCATAAGTAAGTGGAGGTTCCACATGGGCAAAGATGTCATTGACATTCTTACCACTAGAAGGAGCCTTTTCACTAGTAGCTTCCCCTTGTCGGAGTTAGCATCCGTCATCTTGTTAGTGGGATCACCCACTTTCATCGGCGCGGTAGATAGTTTAAGCCCTTCTAAGAATTTATTAAACATGCTTTCAACCTCGGTCATCATGGAGGATTTCAATGTGTCCAAAGCCGCATTGAATTCCTCATGAGAGACTGCAGTTCCCCCATCGGCCGTAGACGAGACCGGATTCACACCGGAGTGCTCCTCCCCACCGTCTACGATGTCAACCATACTCTTCGGACGGCAAAGTCCTTAATAAAGAGATGAGGCTCTGATACCAATTGAAAGGATCGATATAGTTGACTAGAGAGGGGGGTGAATAGGCAACTAACAACTTTTAGCTTTTCTTTACCAATTTACACTTTGCGTCAAAGTAGGTTGTCTAGATATGCAAGTAGGTGAGCAACCTATATGATGCAACAACAACAAGCACACAAGTAAGCAAGATATTCAACACAATATAAGCTTGCACAAGTAAAGGTACGAGATAACCAAGAGTGGAACCGGTGAAGACAAGGATGTGTTACCAAAGTTCCTTCCCTTTGAGGGGAAGTACGTCTCCGTTGGAGCGGTGTGGAGGCACAATGCTCCCCAAGAAGCCACTAGGGACACCGTATTCTCCTCACGCCCTCACACAATGCGAGATGTCGTGATTCCACTATTGGTGCCCTTGGAGGCGGCGACAAAACCTTTACAAACAAGGTTGGGGTAATCTCCACAACTTAATTGGAGGCTCCCAACAACACCATGAAGCTTCACCACAATGGAATATGGCTCCGCGGTGACCTCAACCGTCTAGGGTGCTCAAACACCCAAGAGTAACAAGATCCGCAAGGGATTAGTGGGTGGAATCAAATTTCTCTTGGTGGAAGCATATATCGGGGCCTTCTCAACCAATCCCTAGAAAATCAACAAGTTTGATTGGCTAGGGAGAGAGATCGGGCGAAATGGAGCTTGGAGCAACAATGGAGTTTGGGGATAGAAGAGGTGAGTCTTCTTGGAGAAGAAGACCCCTTTATATAGTGGGGGGACACATCCAACCGTTATGCAGCCCGCGGCCAGCATCTGGGCGGTACTACTGTTGTTGGAGCGGTACTACCGCTGCCACAGCGGTACTACCGCTGTGGCAAGTGATAACCCACAAGTGTAGGGGATCGAAACATCTTTCGAGGGTAGAGTATTCAACCCAAATTTATTGATTCGACACAAGGGGAGCCAAAGAATATTCTTAAGTATTAGCAGTTGAGTTGTCAATTCAACCACACCTGGATAACTTAGTATATGCAGCAAAGTATTTAGTAGCAACTAGTATGATAGTAATGGTAACAATGGCAAAAGTAAAGATAGCAATTTTGTAGTAGTTGTAATAGTAGTAATGGAAAAGTAAATAAGCAAAGCACAATATGTGAAAAGCTCGTAGGCATTGGATCAGTGATGGATAATTATGTCAGATGTGATTCCTCATGTAATAGCTATAACATAGGGTGACACAGAACTAGCTCCAGTTCATCAATGTAATGTAGGCATGTATTCCGAATATAGTCATATGTGCTTATGGAAAAGAACTTGCATGACATCTTTTGTCCTACCCTCTTGTGGCAGCGGGGTACTAGTGGAAACTAAGGGATATTAAGGCCTCCTTTTAATATAGTACCGGACCAAAGCATTAACACATAGTGAATACATCAACTCAAACTACGGTCATCACCAAGAAGTATCCCGATTATTGTCACTTCGGGGTTGTCGGATCATAACACATAATAGGTGACTATAGACTTGCAAGATAGGATCAAGAACTCACATATATTCATGAAAACATAATAGGTTCAGATCTGAAATCATGGCACTCGGGCCCTAATGACAAGCATTAAGCATAGCAAAGTCATAGCAACATCAATCTCAGAACATAGTGGATACTAGGGATCAAACCCTAACAAAACTAACTTGATTACATGGTAAATCTCATCCAACCCATCACCGTCCAGCAAGCCTACGATGGAATTACTCATGCACGATGGTGAGCATCATGAAATTGGCGATGGAGGATAGTTGATGATGACGACGGCGACGAATCCCCCTCTCCGGAGCCCCGAACGGACTCCAGATAGATTAGCCCTCCCAAGAGAGATTAGGGCTTGGCGGCGGCTCCGTATCGTAAAACGCGATGAAACTTTCTCTCTAACTTTTTTCTCCATGAAATGGAATATATGGAGTTGGAGTTGAGGTCGGTGGAGCATCAGGGGGCCCACGAGACAGGGGGCGCGCCCAGGGGGGAGGGCGCAACCCCCCACCCTCGTGGACAGGGTGTGGGCCCCCTGGCCTTGATTCTTTCACCAGTATTTTTTATATTTTCCAAAAGTTATCTCCGTGGATTTTCAGGTCATTCCGAGAACTTTTGTTTTCTGCACAATAAACAACACCATGGTAGTTCTACTGAAAACAGCGTCAGTCCGGGTTAGTTTCATTCAAATCATGCAAGTTAGAGTCCAAAACAAGGGCAAAAGTGTTTGGAAAAGTAGATACGTTGGAGACGTATCAACTCCCCCAATCTTAAACCTTTGCTTGTCCTAAAGCAATTTATCTGATAAACTGAAAGTGATAAAGGAAAACTTTTACAAACACTATTTGCTCTTGTTGTTGTAAATATGTAAAGCCAGCATTCAAGTTTTCGGCAAAGATTATGAACTAACCATACTCCCACTAACACTTACGTCTCATAATTTCTCATATCAATTGCATAATCAGCTAGCAAGCAATAATAATAAAACTCGGATGACAACACTTTCTCAAAACAATCATAATATGATATAACAAGATGGTATCTCACTAGCCCTTTCTGAGACCGCAAAACATAAATGCAGAGCACCTTTAAAGACCAAGGACTGACTAAACATTGTAATTCATGGTGAAAGAGATCCAGTCAAGTCATACCCAATATAAACTAATAATAATGAATGCAAATGATAGTGTGCTCTCCAGCGGGTGCTTTTTAATAAGAAGGGTGATGACTCAACATAAAAGTAAATAGATAGGCCCTTCGCAGAGGGAAGCAGGGATTTGTAGAGGTGCCAGAGCTCAGTTTTAAAATAGAGATGAATAACATTTTGAGAGGCATACTTTCACTGTCAAAGCAACAACTATGAGATGGCGATATCTTCCATGCTACATACATTATAGGTGGTTCCCAAATAGAATGGTAAAAGTTTATACTCCCCCACCACCAACAAGCATCAATCCATGGCTTGCTCGAAACAACGAGTGCCTCCAATTAACAATAGCCCTGGGGGAGTTTTGTTTAATTATTTTGATTTGCTTTGATCTTTTTGATCATCGGACTGGGCATCCCGGTTACCAGCCATTTTCTCATGAATGAGGAGCAGAGTCCACTCCTCTTGAGAATAACCCACCTAGCATGGAAGATACAGACAGCCCTAGTTGAAACATGAGCTGCTCGAGCATACAAAACAGAATTTCATTTGAAGGTTTGGAGTTTGGCACATACAAATTTACTTGGAACGGCAGGTAGATACCGCATATAGGAAGGTATGGTGGACTCATATGGAACAACTTTGGGGTTTATAGAGTTTGGATGCACAAGCAGTATTCCTGCTTAGTACAGGTGAAGGCTAGCAAAAGACTGGGAAGCGACCAACTGAGAGAGCGACAACAGTCATGAACATGCATTAAAATTAATTTACACCAAGTACAAGCATGAGTAGGATATAATCCATCATGAACATAAATATCGTGAAGGCTATGTTGATTTGTTTCAACTACATGCGTGAACATGTGCCAAGTCGAGTCACTCAATTCATTCAAAGGAGGATACCATCCCATCATACCACATCATAATCATTTTAATAGCATGTTGGCACGCAAGGTAAACCATTATAACTCATAGCTAATTAAGCATGGCTGTCGGTGTCAAAACCGGCGGATCTCGGGTAGGGGGTCCCGAACTGTGCGTCAAGGCGGATGGTAACAGGAGACAAGGGACACGATGTTTTACCCAGGTTTGGGCCCTCTTGATGGAGGTAAAACCCTACGTCCTGCTTGATTAATATTGATGATGTGTGTTACAAGAGTAGATCTACCACGAGATCAAGGAGGCTAAACCCTAGAAGCTAGCCTATGGTATGATTGTTCTTTTCCGTCCTACGGACTAAAGCCATCCGGTTTATATAGACACCGGAGAGGGCTAGGGTTACACAGAGTCGGTTACAATGGTAGGAGATCTACATATCCGTATCGCCAAGCTTGCCTTCTACGCCAAGGAAAGTCCCATCCGGACACGGGACGAAGTCTTCAATCTTGTATCTTCATAGTCTTGGAGTCCGGCTGATGATGATAGTTCGGCTATCCGGACACCCCCTAGTCCAGGACTCCCTCAGTAGCCCCTGAACCAGGCTTCAATGACGACGAGTCCGGCGCACATATTGTCTTCGGCATTGCAAGGCGGGTTCCTCCTCCGAATAATTTATAGAAGATTGTGAACACCAGGATAGTGTCCGGCTCTGCAAAAATAATTTCCACATACCACCGTAGAGAGAATAATATTTACACAATTTCAATCTGCTGACGTATTTGATGGCGTGACGTCACACCACTACCAAGCCTTTACTTAAATCGTTTTTATTGTACCACCTCAGCACGTTTAGCGAAGCGGTTTCCTTGGCACGTCTTGTCGAAGCAGAGATCGTGTTCCCCTTATTCCGGGATTCCCATCAATACGGACGTGGGTAACCCAACCGCGCCATTGATTGCGGCGCTTGGGGGATAAGCGAGTTTTATCAGGCCGGTGGGGACGCATGTTTTCGTCCGCCCATATAAGGGGATAAAGGTCCAACCCTATTACCTGCGCCTTCTTCCTCCTTGGCTTACCCATCTCTGCGAACCCGAGCTCCAACGCCCAAGCCCGCACATCTCACCTCAACCTTCTCCAACTATGTCCGGAGCAGGAGGCAAGTGGATGGCCTCCTCCGTCATGGAGAGGCAGATCCAGAAGCTGCGCAACGCCGAATACTTGTCCAGCGACATCGCGCACCGGCTCCCCAACGAGGGAGAGCTCATCCCCACCCCCAAGCCCCATGAGAGGGTAGTATTCCTTCCCCATTTCCTCTGCGGACTGGGCTTCCCACTCCATCCCTTTGTCCGGGGGCTCATGTTCTACTACGGCCTGGATTTCCATGATTTGGCCTCGAATTTCATCCTCAACATCTCGGCATTTATCGTCGTGTGTGAGGCCTTCCTCTGCATCCAGCCCCACTTCGGCTTGTGGCTCAAGACCTTCAGTGTCAAGCCGAAGGTTGTGAAGGGCAGCCAAGCGGAGTGCGGAGGTGCCATGGTGGGCAGGATGTCCCATGTTACTTGGCTCGAGGGCACTTTCGTGGAAACCATCAAGGGGTGGAAATCGGGGTGGTTCTACATCACCGAGCCGCGTGACCCCAAATGGGCAGCGGTCCCCGAATTCAGATCCGGCATCCCCACATGGCTCACCTCCTGGAAAGAGAGCGGCCGGACATGGGGTGATTCGGAGGAGCTGACCGGACTCCAAGCTTGTATCCAAAAGCTAGTGGACAAGAAGCTCAAGCTTGTCAACGTAGTCCAGGTCATGCTCATCCGCCAGATTCTCCCGTGCCAACGATGGGGCTTCAACATGTGGGAGTTCGATCCGGCGCAGCACCAGACTTTGAATGGGCTCTTCGACACTACATATGAAGATGTCTGGAAGGTGTTGTTCAAGGGCGTCGAGGCTCCCGCATCCGCTACCGAAGATCGCGGATTCAGCTCGGAGCATCCAGCTGATGAGGTAAGTGATTTTGTCCTTTAAGGGACGCTTGTTTTCCATAGTTTGACTCTATGCGGGATCTAAACTCCCTTTCCTTTGATAGGACTGGCTGAAGAAGGCCGAACAGGCTATCTATCTGGCCCCATTGCCAGAGGACCCAGCGGACGCCCGTTTGACGGGGCTGCTGGCTCCGGCACCCCATGTGGTGCCGGAGAAGAAGGCCAAGAAGAAGGCCACGGGGACTCGGAAGAGTTCCCGCTTTCAGGTGCTATGGGATGACGACTCCGAGGCTGACTCCTCTCACCAAGGTGAGGAGAAGAAGAAAGCCTCTTCCCTAGCGGGGGGAGAGAAGAAAAGGAAGGCCTCCCCAACGAGGGAGGCCGAAGGGTCCAAGAAGGCAAAACTCTTCCCCCGGACTACTCTGCCAATGCCAGTGATGACGACGAGGACTGGCCTCCAAGGGCCAAGCCCCTGGCGAGATCGTGAGTATCCGGACTCCCGAATAACTTCATGGTTTATCTTTTTTGCCACACAATGTCTTTCTAATGCCGCATATAACCCTGCAGTCCGCCCAAGGACGATCTTCCCGCTTCGTCGAGCGGGTCCTTAGGTGCGTCGGATATGGATTCTCTTCCGACCGCCTTCACCCCCCGTGATACGGACGATGCCGAGGTGGGATCCCGGGACGGGACCCGCCAGGAGGAGGAGGCCCCGGAGGTGTCGCAGGACAACCTCCCGGACTTTGCACCGGACTCGGCTCCGGATCCCTAGTGGCTCCGGAGTCCGGCAGGCGGCCCCTTCGTAAGAAGGGAAAGACCGTGACACCGGCAGCCTCCATCCAACCGGAGGCGCCGGATAGCTTGCTGGAGGCGCTCAATGGCGCCTCCATCGAAGAGGAACACCGCACTGTCATGAGTGCGGTGATTCAGAAGGTGCAGCTTGCCAAGAGCGGGCTGACCGAAGCCTGCAGCAGCCTTCTAACAGGCTTTGAGGTAAGAATTTTGATATATGTAAAATAGTACCGCATAGACAGTAGCCCCTGATGCTCAGTTCGGTGTTCGGAAAGAAAAGCCGGACTGAGGATCTAAGAAGATATACGCAGGAGTCATAAAAAATATGTCGATATGGGATTGTAGGCTGCGCTGCTGACCTCTGCCGCACTGACTGCAGAGGTCAATACTTTGAAGGAAGGCCTCGAGAGGTCCGAGAACGAGCTCGGCTGTGCCAAGAAGCAGCTCGAGGACAAGGAAGGTGAGTAACACCTTATTAAAATTGTACCTTACAGAAAAGGATTTTGGTTGCAAAATGAAAGACAAGGATAACATGGGTATTGCAGGGGCCACTAACGAGGTGGCGACCCTAAAAGAGGCGGTGGCCGTGGCCGAATGCAATGCGGCCGCGGAGCGCACCGAGCGAGAGAAGCAGGAGGCGCGGGTGGCAGAGGTACAGCAAGAGCTCCAGGATCTCGTGAAAAAACATGAGAGCCTGGAGCGTGACTCAAAGACTCGAGAGTCTGAGCTTGCAACGGCTCTTGAGAGTGCCAAAGCCGCTAAGGCCGAAGCCTACAAGGCCCTCCAGGAAATCGAGGCGTTTGAATAAAATAGCAGCGGGTAAGGCATTTTTCATGTAAAGTAAGCATGTGAGTGTTAATTACCTGTTGCTTACCCGAATTCGGAGCTCTCCAGGAGCGTTCGCAGATCTTCCTTGCAGCGTGTCTGATGCTGCCGCATTCTACCGGGCCGAGGAGGGGAGCTCGACAAAGAAGGTCTTCTGGTCTCAGTATGCTGAGGCCGGACATCCGGTGCCCCTTAGCGACCAGCTAAAGCAGCTGGTCGAGCTCCATAAGGCGGCCGAACAGGCCATGAAGGGCCTCATAGTTCGGCTGTGGCCTAAGGAGGCCATGCCTGGGAGCTACTTCGGCCTGGTGCGGCGGCTGGTGGATGCGTGCCCGTGGGTCGAAGTCATCAAGCACTCCGCCTGTATTGAAGGTGCCCGTCGGGCCCTTGCCCGCGCCAAGGTGCACTGGGGCAAGATGGATGCCCAGAAGCTCGTGATGGACCCACCACCGGAGGGCAAGGAGCATCGCACGCCCGAGATGTATTATAAGAGTGTGCTGAAGGGCGCCCGCACTATTGCGGGTGAGTTCTCCAAAGATGTAATATTTGAGTAGACTCACATTTTGTTATCTTGTGCGCTGAAAACTTAGTTCATTTGCGCTAAGCAACGTGTTTTGATTTAAAATATTACCTTCTGTGCGGCTGTTTATCAAATCTGGGAGATGGCAAGTCATCGGCTTCAGCCCCCATGCCACGAGTGCTGGGGTGTTCGGGATAAACTTGAGCACTCTTGTTCCCATATTTGGGTCCATCTAGGGAGGCGCTCAACACAATGAACAAGGCAACCGGACTTATAATGCTTGAACACTCTCACTTAGCCATAGAACTCTATAATTTTAAATTTCGGCGAAGCCCCTAATCTTCAGAAGGCCAAATTTGGGGCGCTATCCACGCCTTGGCCGGACAAAAACCGGCTCCTCGCTCTAAGCGGCATAAGTCTTTAGGGACTCGCAAAAAACCTCTCGAACAGCGACCAACTCTCGCCTCATCATGAAGGTCAGTTTTAGCTTTCTCCACTGAGGCGTTAACCCACCTCAACTGGGGCGCAATCGTAGTGGTTCTCCCAGTGCTACCTTAGCCGATATAACGGAACATAAGGTACCAAAACATGGGAGCCGGGCAAACCCAACTATTGACCCAAGACATGATTCGGAGCTGATGCATATAATGCTATAAGTTCGGGGTGCCGCACTTGTGAAAGTCTTCGGACTTATCACACCATGATGCGGGAAACATAAGCCCCTGGTGTATTTGGCCGTACCAAAACGTACGGATGTGTAACGTCACAAATGAACATATGTATAAAAAACAAATGCAATTGCAAGCAAAAAAGGTGCTGCATTACTTATTCAAGAAAAACTGCTGTAAGTGCAGAACGATACAAATGGTGCGATAAGCAAGGGATGGGACTGTTAAACATGTCCCCCTCCAGGGGTAGGCTGCGGAATGGTGCATAAAATAGATTTAATGCTCGTAATGGAGACCACCTGGATATTCGTTGTAGCCTTTCTTCTTCCCTGGCTATTGCATCGTGAGTTCGACAGGTCTACTGTCGGATAGGGCCTCTGACGAACGGAGTCCTGTGGGTAAAAATAAAAAAAAGGAAAAAGAAAAAAAAGGAACGACACACTTGAGAGCCCCTGGTGTGGTTGAGCCGCAGTCTGGGCCTATCATGGTCGTGCCCCTCTCCCCATGCCCATGGTATCTTCAGAGCGTAATGGTGTATGCGAAGGACCTATCTTGACGTTTTACAGGGGCTGGGGTTGGGGCCGCACTGCTACGCGTGCTCGGCACGTGCCAGGTGTTCTTGTTGTAGGTTACTCCGGGCGCGCTTAGCTGTGTCCGGCCGCTTAACGGCCGAACTCAAGAATTGCCTTAAGAGGCTGCATTGTACTTCTGCCGCGAGAGCCGCTGTATGTTCCTCTGTGCGGAAAGAACATTCAGTGTTTCCGTTGACCGTGATGACTCCTCGACGGCCTGGCATCTTGAGCTTGAGGTATGCGTAGTGCGGCACCGCGTTGAACTTTGCGAACGCGGTACATCCGAGCAGAGCATGATAGCCGCTGCGGAACGGAACTATGTCGAAGATTAATTCCTCGCTCCAGAAGTTATCCGGGGATCCGAAGACCACTTCCAGTGTAACTGAGCCTGTGCAATTGGCTTCTACACCTGGTATGACGCCTTTAAAGGTCGTCTTGGTAGGTTTAAACCTTGAGGGGTCTATGCCCATTTTGCGCACTGTGTCCTGATAAAGCAGGCCCAGGCTGCTGCCGCCGTCCATCAGGACTCTGGTGAGGTGAAATCCATCGATGATTGGGTCTAGAACCAATGCGGCGAATCCGCCATGGCGGATGCTGGTGGGGTGGTCCCTCCGGTCAAAAGTGATCGGGCATGAGGACCATGGATTGAACTTCGGGGCAACTGGCTCCATCGCGTATACATCCCTGAGTGCACGCTTCCGCTCCCTTTTGGGTATGTGCGTTGCATATATCATGTTCACCGTCCGCACCTGTGGGGGGAAACCCTTCTGTCCTCTATTGTTCGGCGGCCGGGTCTCTTCCTCGTCATCGCTGTGCAGCCCCTTGTCATTGTTTTCGGCAACTAACTTGCCTGCCTATTTGAATACCCAACAGTCCCTGTTGGTGTGGTTGGCTGGCTTTTTCCAAGGTGCCATGTATCTGGCACGAGCGGTCAAGTATTCGGTCCAAATTGGACGGACCCGGAGTAGTTCTTTTAAATGGCTTTTTCCGGTGACCGGGTTTAGAGCCTCTGAATCCGGCATTAACTGCCGTATCTTCACTGTTATCGTCGTTAATGCGGCGTTTGTTTTTGTTGCGACGCGACCTGCCACTATGGTCCTTGAAATCTGGACTGCCAGAATCTTTGCTGAGGTTATTGTTGCGTGCTAGCCAGCTGTCCTCACCCGCGCAGAAGCGGGTCATGAGTGATGTGAGGGCTGCCATTGATTTCGGCTTTTCCTGTCCTAGGTGCCGGGCCAGCCACTCGTCGCGGATGTTGTGCTTGAAGGCCGCTAGGGCCTCTGCATCCGGACAGTCGACGATTTGGTTCTTCTTTGTTAGGAACCGTGTCCAGAATTGTCTGGCCGATTCGTCTGGCTGCTGAATTATGTGGCTTAGATCATCGGCGTCTGGTGGTCGCACGTACGTGCCTTGGAAGTTATCGAGGAATGCGGCTTCTAGGTCTTCCCAACTCCCGATTGACTCTGCTGGCAAGCTGTTAAGCCAATGCCGGGCTGGTCCTTTAAGTTTGAGTGGGAGATATTTGATGGCGTGAAGATCATCACCGCGGGCCATGTGGATATGGAGGAGATAGTCTTCGATCCAAACCGCGGGGTCTGTTGTGCCATCGTAGGATTCAATGTTCACGGGTTTAAACCCTTCAGGGATTTGATGATCCATTACTTCGTTTGTGAAGCATAGTGGGTGTGCGGCGCCTCTGTACTGGGCGATATCGCGACGGAGCTCAAAAGAGCTTTGTCTATTCTGTTCGGCCCGGCCGGACTTACTGTGTCCGGCACGACGGTTGTCGTCACGTATCATGGGGCGCCCACGCGATCCATAGATCGATCTTGATTGTCTTGCCTTATCCTCCAATATATCTCGCAAGTCCAGAGTGTTCCCCTGTGGCTTTGTGCTCTTCGAGCGATGCCGGGGTACGGTTCTAGTGAAGGGCCTAGGGGCCTCTCTGTCGCGACCACGGGGTGGTCGGTCAGCCGTATTGTCTGCTGGTGATGCAGGTTCATACGCCTCCTCCTCTAATCGGGGGAGCAGCTTGCGTTTAGGGTAACTTTTGGAGGGGTGTTCGAGCTCATGCTCTTCGGCCACGAGGACTTCAGTCCATCTGTCGGCTAGCAGATCTTGATCAGCTCTAAGCTGTTGCTGCTTTTTCTTTAGGCTGTTTGCCGTGGCCATAAGCCTGCGTTTAAAACGCTCTTGTTCGACGGGATCTTCAGGCACGACGAATTCGTCATCATCGAGGCTTGCCTCGTCTCCGGAGGGAGGCATGTAGTCCTCTACCTCTTCTTCTGCCGCTCTCTCATGAGGGCTGGCGTCCCCGTCCTCCTGTGCTGAATCTTGCTGGAGTGGGTTGTCTTCGGCACTATCTGCGGTGTTATTATCTCCGGTTCCGGAATCTTCATTCTTGCTATGGCGGGATTTAGAGCGGCGCCGCTGACGCCGGGGCTTGGGCTATTTCTTGGAGGGGTCATCCTCTGCTGCCCCTTCACCATTCCCATCCTTTGGGATATCCACCATGTATATATCATATGATGAGGTGGCTTTCCAGTGCCCGGTAGGCGCTGGTTCTTGGTCGTCTCCGGCATCATCGTCCATATCATCGATGTCTTCGGAGTCGTAGTCTAGCATGTCGGTTAGATCATCGACAGTGGCTACCAAGTGGGTGGTGGGTGGGTTTTGAATTTCTTCGTCGTCCGCATCCCAACCGTCCTGGCCGCAGTCCGGTCAGGGCTCTCCTGATAATGAGAGATACCTTAGCGAACTCAGGATGTCACCAAAAGGTGAGTGTTGAAAGATGTCCGAGGCATTAAACTCCATGATCAGCGCCCAACCGGATTCGATTGGTGGGGGCGCGGGAGGTTCGGAGTCCGGCAAGGAGTCCGGCGCCTCGGAGTCACGAGCTTCATGAGGGACAAGGTCAGTGTTCGGCTCTATCGTCGTAGAGGTTGCAGCCCCCGAGGCGGCGTCTAACCATCCGTCCTCGATCTGCGCAGCCGGCTCGGAATTGAAGATCGGAGCGGGCTCAAGTGCGGCCTCCAGGGTACTGTCCGGCCGCAGAGCTAAATCATGCTCATCGTGACATTGCGGCACGCTCGGCTGTGGCTCGAATCCATCGAGGATCAAGTCCCCACGGATGTCAGCCGTGAAGTTCAAACTTCCAAATCTGACCTGACGGCCAGGGGCGTAACTTTCGATCTGCTCTAGATGGCCAAGCGAATTGGCCCGCAGTGCAAAGCCGCCGAATACGAAGATCTGTCCGGGAAGGAAGGTCTCACCCTGGACTGCGTCGTTGATGATGATCGGAGAGGCCATCGAGCCTATCGGCGACGGCACAGAGGAACTCTCAATTAAAGCACCAATGTCGGTGTCAAAACCGGCGGATCTCGGTTAGGGGGTCCCGAACTATGCGTCTAGGCGGATGGTAACAGGAGACGAGGGACACGATATTTTACCCAGGTTCGGGCCCTCTTGATGGAGGTAAAACCCTATGTCCTGCTTGATTAATATTGATGATGTGTGTTACAAGAGTAGATCTACCACGAGATCAAGGAGGCTAAACCCTAGAAGCTAGCCTATGGTATGATTGTTCTTTTCCGTCCTATGGACTAAAGCCATCCGGTTTATATAGACACCGGAGAGGGCTAGGGTTACACAGAGTCGGTTACAATGGTAGGAGATCTACATATCTGTATCGCCAAGCTTGCCTTCTACACCAAGGAAAGTCCCATCCGGACACGGGACGAAGTCTTCAATCTTGTATCTTCATAGTCTTGGAGTCCGGCCGATGATGATAGTTCGGCTATCCGGACACCCCCTAGTCCAGGACTCCCTCAATGGCACAAGCAAATAAATCTCTAAATGTCATTGCAAATATGTTTACTTCATAATAGGCTGAATCAGGAACGATGAACTCATCATATTTACAAAAACAAGAGAGGTCGAGTTCATACCAGCTTCTCTCATCTCAACCAGTCCATCATATATCGTCATTATTGCCTTTCACTTGCACGATCGAATGGTGTGTATAATACTAGTGCACGTGGATTGGACTAAGCTGGAATCTGCAAGCATTCAATTCAAGAGAGAAGACAAAGTAATATGGGCTCTAAGTTAAATCAACAATCATGCATATGAGAGCCACTAAACATTTTCAATATGGTCTTCTACTCTCGACCCCCAAAGAAAAGAAAAGAAATAAAACTATTTACACAGGAAAGCTCCCAACAAGTAAAAAAAGAACGAGAAATCTTTTTGGGTTTTCATTTTAATTACTACTACAAGCATGGAAAGTAAACTAACTAATTTTTTTGGTTTTTCTTAAGGTTTATCAAACACACAAGAAGAAAACTAGAAAAAGAAATTAAACTAGCATGGATAGTACAATGAAAGAGTATGAGCACCGGCGACTAGAATAAGTGTGTGAACATGAATGTAAAGTCGGTGAGAAATACGTACTCCCCCAAGCTTAGGATTTTGGCCTAAGTTGGTCTATTGCCAAGGACCGCGGCTACTCTCCCCGGTGTACTGAGGAGTGTCATCAGGATACCACTGGCTAGCGATCTCCTCCGGATCCCATTGATAAGATGATGGACGATAAGGGTCCAGTAGAGGTTCCGGCTCAGGCTCTGGAGTGGATGCCTGTCCTCGATGAGCATACACCGCTTCCGGCGAGACAAGATAATTAACTGCGGATCAAACAACAGAGGCACAGGCAGGATAATAATCTCATTGTGTTTCTTATTAAATCTCAAATTATACAGGAGCATCTTATCATCATTGTGAACAATAAACTCATGTGCTACCATGCTCCTGTAATCTAAAAGGGAAAGAGGCAACTTTGTCTCCTCTTTCTCATGGTGCCTAATAGGTATCTCAAAATGTTTAGCAAGGCGTGCAGCATAGATACCTCCAAAGATGGGGCCTTTTGTACGGTTCAGGCTTAGCCATTTAGCAATAACGGCACCCATACTAAAACTATTATCACCAAACAAGGCATGGAACAAAATAATAATATCAGGAACATTGAAGTTTCCACTATTTCCACGACCAATTAAGCATCGACTAGCAAATATGGTAAAGTAGCATAAAACAGGAAAGTGTATGCTAGTGATTCTTGCATCGGAACCCTTCTTTGGATCCCCTACAGTAATGGTGTTAACAAAACCATCCACATCTTTACAATGTGGTTCATCTAATCTGCCCTCAAAGGGTATTCTACATACCGCGCAAAAATTATGTAAAGACATTTCCTTGAATTCATCATATAAATGAAATGATACTGATGGAGGTGAATTCTTAGGACAATAATAAAAGTTTTGAATGAAAGTATTGGTGAGTAAGAGATACTGATCGATCCGGTCGTGGAGGAAGTTGGTGAGGCCTGCATTTTCAATTAAAGAATAAAAGTCTTCATAAATCCCGGCTTCTCTCAAGAAATTATCACAAGGCCATTCACACGGCCGTACTTCCGCTACGCGAGGAAGATTATACTTGGCCTTTTCCTTCTCTTTGGCTTGTTTATCCTGGGAGCCTTGGCTAGAAGAGCCCCTCAAAAATCTCCTTATCATTTTCTGAAAATTTCTGAAATTTTTAGTAACTTCAAAATAAAAGTGAATAAAACTAAACAAGATTGGTAGAAACTACTCCTACAAGTGCCTAGGGCCTATATCAAGCATTAGAATTACTTTGGACCTCATAAATTTGACATGCAAGCTCAAGAACAGGGTCACCTATGCAGCAAAAATTTGCAAAGAATAAAGCACTAGAACAAAAACTAATTGGATCAATGGAGGAGTCACATACCAAGCAACAATCTCCCAAAGCAGTTTTGTGAATGGATCTTTGAACAAGGAGATCAAAAATCACAGCAAAATGAGCTAGAACTCGTGCTTGAGCTGGATGAGGATTTTTTGGGAAGAAGATGGAGTGTGTGGGTGCAGGAATAAGTGGAGGGGGCCCACCGTGGGCCCACGAGACAGGGGGCGCGCCCTCCACCCTCGTGGCCAGGTGCTTGCCCCCCTGCAGTGTTTTCAGTGCCTCAAATCCTCAAATATTCCATAAAAAATCATACTAAATTTGCAGGGCATTTGGAGCACTTTTATTTTCGGGATATTTTTTTATTGCATGGATAATTCAGAAAACAGACAAATAATACTATTTTTGCTTTATCTATTCTAAATAACAAAAAGTAAAAAGAGGGTACAGAAGGTTGTACCTTCTAGTTTCATCCATCTCATGATCATCAAAATGAATCCACTAACAAGGTTGATCAAGTCTTGTTAACAAACTCATTCTGAATAACACTAGGTTACCTCAACAGGGATATGAACATCCCCAATAATAAGAATATCATACTTTTTCTTGATAGTAGGAAGAGGAAATTCAAAACCTCCAATAATGATAGTTGGAACTTTTCCAATAGAATTGATGCTATAAACTTGAGGTTGTTTCCTCGGAAAGTGTACCGTATGCTCATTACCATTAACATGAAAAGTGACATTACCTTTGTTGCAATCAATAACAGCCCTGCAGTATTCAAAAACGGTCTACCAAGGATAATCGACATACTATCGTCCTCGGGAATATCAAGAATAACAAAGTCCGTTAAGAAAGTGACATTTGCAACCACAATAGGCACATCCTCACAAATACCGACAGGTATAGCAGTTGATTTATCAGCCATTTGCAAAGATATTTCAGTAGGTGTCAACTTATTTAATTCAAGTCTACGATATAAAGAGAGAGGCATAACACTAACACCGGCTCCAAGATCACATAAAGCAGTTTTAACATAGTTTCTTTTAATGGAGCATGGTATAGTCGGTACCCCTGGATCTCCAAGTTTCTTTGGTATTCCACCCTTAAAAGTGTAATTAGCAAGCATGGTGGAAATTTCAGCTTTCGGTATCTTTCTTTTATTTGTAATGATATCCTTCATATACTTAGCATAAGGATTTAATTCGAGCATATCAGTTAAGCGCATACGTAAGAAGATAGGTCTAATCATTTCAGCAAAACGCTCAAAATCCTCATCATCCTTTGTCTTGGATGGTTTAGGAGGAAAAGGCATGGGTTTCTGAACCCATGGTTCTCTTTCTCTCGCGTGCTTCCTAGCAACAAAATCTCTCTTATCATAACATTGATTCTCTGATTGTGGGTTATCAAGATCAACAGCAGGTTCAATCTCTACACCATTATTTTTGCTAGGTTGAGCATCAACATGAACATTATTATTAACATTATCACTAGGTTCATGTTCATCACTTGATTGTGTTTCAGCATCAGAAATAGAAATATCATTGGGATTCTCAGGTGTGTCTACAACAGGTTCACTAGAAGCATGCAAAGTCCTATCGTTTTTCTTTTTCTTCTTTTTGGAAGAACTAGGCGCCTCTTTATTATTTCTCTGAGAATCCTGCTCGATTCTCTTAGGGTGGCCTTCAGGATACAAAGGTTCCTGAGTTATTCTACTAGTTCTAGTAGCCACTCTAATAGCAAAGTCATGTTTATTATTTAATTCATCGAGTAAATCACTTTGAGCTTTAAGTACTTGCTCAGCTTGAGTGGTAACCATAGAAGCATATTTGCTAATGAGTTTAAGTTCACCTTTAACTCTAGACATATAATCACTCAAGTGTCCTATCTCGGAAGCATTATTCTTTAATTCTCTACCAACATAAGCATTAAAACTTTCTTTTCTAGCCATAAAGTCATCAAATTCATCTAAGCATGGGCTATGAAATTTAGTAGAGGGAATTTCAACTTTATCAAATCTATAGAGAGAATTTACCTTTACTACATGTGTCGGGTTATCAAGACAATTTGTTTTTTCAATAGGCGGTATATTAATACCATGTATTTCTTCAATAGGTGGTAAATTCTTAACATCTTCAGCTTTAATACCTTTTTCTTTCATTGATTTCTTTGCCTCCTCCATATCTTCAGGACTGAGAAATAGAACTCCCCTCTTCTTTGGAGTTGGTTAGGAATAATCTCAGGAGTTGGCTCAATTGGCTCAGGAATTGCCTCAGGAAGAGTCCAATTATTTTCATTAGTCAACATATTATTCAATAGTAATTCAGCTTGGTCGATTGTTCTTTCCCTGAAAACACAACCAGCACAACTATCCAAGTAGTCCTTGGAAGCATCGATTAGTCCATTATAAAAGATATCAAGTATTTCATTTTTCTTAAGAGGATGATCAGGCAAAGCATTAAGTAATCGGAGAAGCCTCCCCCAAGCTTGTGGGAGACTCTCTTCTTCGATTTGCACAAAATTATATATTTCCCGCAAGGCAGCTTGTTTCTTATGAGCAGGGAAATATTTGGCAGAAAAGTAATAAATCATATCCTGGGGACTACGCACACAACCAGGATCAAGAGAATTAAACCAAGTCTTAGCATCACCCTTTAATGAGAACAGAAATATCTTAAGGATATAATAATAGCGAGACTTCTCATCATTAGTAAACAGGGTGGCTATATCATTTAACTTGGTACGATGTGCCACAACAGTTTCAGATTCATAGCCATAAAAAGGATCAGATTCAACCAAAGTAATAATCTCAGGATCAACAGAGAATTCATAATCCTTATCAGTAATACAGATAGGTGAAGTAGCAAAAGCGGGGTCAGGTTTCATTCTAGCATTAAGGAATTGCTGCTTCCATTTAGCTAATAACTTCTTAAGATCATATCTATCTTTGCAAGCAAAAATAGCTCTAGCAGCTTCTTCATCCATAACATAACCCTCAGGAACAATAGGCAATTCATAATCAGGGGGAGAACTTTCATCATCACTATATTCGATAGTATCATCATTAATAATTTCATTCTCTCTAACCTAGCAAGTTGTTCATCAAGAAATACACCTAATGGCACAGTAGTATCATGCACAGAAGTAGTTTCATCATAAGTATCATGCATAGCAGAAGTGGCATCATCAATAACATGCGACATATCAGAATTCATAGCAGTAGCAGGTTTAGGTGTCGCAAGCTTACTCAAAATAGAAGGATAATCTAGTACAGAGCTAGATGGCAGTTCCTTACCTCCCCTCATAGTTGAGGGAAAAATCTTGGTTCTTTCATCTTTCAAGTTCCTCATAGTGATCAACAGATATAAATCCCAAGTGACTCAAAGAATAGAGCTATGTTCCTCGGCAACGGCGCCAGAAATTAGTCTTGATAACCCACAAGTGTAGGGGATCGCAACATCTTTCGAGGGTAGAGTATTCAACCCAAATTTATTGATTCGACACAAGGGGAGCCAAAGAATATTCTTAAGTATTAGTAGTTGAGTTGTCAATTCAACCACACCTGGATAACTTAGTATATGCAGCAAAGTATTTAGTAGCAACTAGTATGATAGTAATGGTAACAATGGCAAAAGTAAAGATAGCAGTTTTGTAGTAGTTGTAACAGTAGCAATGGAAAAGTAAATAAGCAAAGCACAATATGTGAAAAGCTCATAGGCATTGGATCAGTGATGGATAATTATGTCGGATGCGATTCCTCATGTAATAGCTATAACATAGGGTGACACAGAACTAGCTCCAGTTCATCAATGTAATGTAGGCATGTATTCCGAATATAGCCATACGTTGCTTATGGAAAAGAACTTGCATGACATCTTTTGTCCTACCCTCCCGTGGCAGCGGGGTCCTAGTGGAAACTAAGGGATATTAAGGCCTCCTTTTAATAGAATACCAGACCAAAGCATTAACACATAGTGAATACATGAACTCCTCAAACTACGGTCATCACCGAGAAGTATCCCGATTATTGTCACTTCGGGGTTGTCGGATCATAACACATAATAGGTGACTATAGACTTGCAAGATAGGATCAAGAACTCACATATATTCATGAAAACATAATAGGTTCAGATCTGAAATCATGGCACTCAGGCCCTAGTGACAAGCATTAAGCATAGCAAAGTCATAGCAACATCAATCTCAGAACATAGTGGATACTAGGGATCAAACCCTAACAAAACTAACTTGATTACATGGTAAATCTCATCCAACCCATCACCGTCCAGCAAGCCTACGATGGAATTACTCACGCACGGCGGTGAGCATCATGAAATTGGTGATGGAGGATGGTTGATGATGAAGACGGCGACGAATCCCCCTCTCCGGAGCCCCGAACGGACTCCAAATCAGCCCTCCCGAGAGAGATTAGGGATTGGCGGCGGCTCCGTATCGTAAAACGTGATGAAACTTTCTCTTTGATTTTTTTCTCCGCGAAACAGAATATATGGAGTTGGAGTTGAGGTCGGTGGAGCATCAGGGGGCCCACGAGACAGGGGGCGCGCCTAGGGGGAGGGCACGCCCCCACCCTCGTGGACAGGGTGTGGGCCCCCTGGCCTTGATTCTTTTGCCAGTATTGTTTATATTTTCCAAAAGTTATCTCCGTGGATTTTCAGGTCATTCTGAGAACTTTTGTTTTCTGCACAATAAACAACACCATGGCAGTTCTGCTAAAAATAGCGTCAGTCCGGGTTAGTTTCATTCAAATCATGCAAGTTAGAGTCCAAAACAAGGGCAAAAGTGTTTGGAAAAGTAGATACGTTGGAGACGTATCAGCAAGCAGGCAAAAGGGCAACCAGGACTGAGGGAGAAGAAGTACACGCACTAGGGCGGTACTACCGCCGATAGGCGGTACTGCCGCTTCCTACAGCCGCTGGAAAACAGGGAAGGGCAGCGAGTTGAGCGGCAGTTGGACCGGAATTAGGAGCGGTACTACCGCGCCCTACTGCTGTCCCTACTACCGCTCCCCTGCGTGGTCCTTTACGAAAACCCGACACGAAAAATCGAGACCACAGCAGGGGCGGTAGTACCAGCGGCACTAACAAGCGGTACTACCGCCGATAGGCGGTACTACCGCCCTAGCCGCGTTACTACCGCTTAGCACAAGGCACCCCTTGTTTTGCACAACACGAAAACTCCAACGAAGCAGGAAGAAAGCGTGGGTGCAAGGAGAATGTGAACGTGATGATTCCACCCATACTCTTCCGAAACGGATCCCCTCTTGATAGTACGGTTATCCCTACGACTCAATTCCACCAAAAAGAAATGAAGGAAAATAATCCGTCTAAAGTGAAGTCCTCGAGGGGTAACAATCGCATAATGCCCTTATATTAGATCACCTGAAACGCTTAGTGCACTCGATTAGTCCGCAAACGTATTGTCATCAATCACCAAAACTACTAAGGGATAAATATGCCCTTGCACGACCAACCAAATATTTGAAACTCACTCTTGCCCGGACCAAGAGTAGCCGCAAACCCAAATACTTATCATTCATTGCTTCTATCATAATATTGACAGTGGAGAAAACCTAGGCCTTCATATTCACCTCTGCGCTAGGACTAAAAAAATGTTGGATTTAGCCATACTGACAAGTTGCCCAAAAGCCAAAAAATACATGTCTATAATTGATTTTAAGCAGGGAACATTTTGGATATTGGCTTTCATCAAAATTAAGGAGTCATCGACGAAAAGAAGATTAGTAATTGGTGATGCATCTTGACATACCTTGGCTCTCATTAGAGCTGCACTCTCTTCAATACGTGTCAGTAATGTTGTCAGTCCCTTTGCGCAAAAGCAGAAAAAGATAGCGGGATAATGGATCCCCCTGCTGTTAAGCTCTCGATAGTTTGAATGCCTCGATCTCCACTAAATTATAGCGCACTCTGTACTCCACAGATGATACACATACCATTATCAATTTAACCCAACCAACATGAAAACAGTTTTCCGTGGGATAGCTTTCAAATGAAAAGAAAAATCTACACCACATGATCTATGCATGTCAAGCTTCAGTACACACCAACCCTCCTTGCCAACCCTTCATTGCATGGAGATTTTCATATGCAATTAGAACACTATCAGTGATTAGCCGCCCCAGGATAAAGGCACTCTGGGTCAGACTAATAATTTCATGGAGCAATAATTTGAGCCTTGCAGCAAGCAATTTAGAGATAACTTTATATACCACATTGCATAAGCTTACTGTCCTGAATTGGGTAACTTTCTCAGGAGAATTTACCTTAGGGATTAACAATCGTTGTATCATTTCAACCTTGTGGCATCACCTAAGTGTTTACCGCTTTTAGAACCTCCCCAATTAAAGCATCATCGTGCATCTACCGAAACCTTTTTTAAAACACATGTAAGTCATCAGGCCCTGATGCTTTGAAATCACCATGCAAATAAACCCTAGGTCTGACCCTAATTGGTTATATCTGACAATGGCGGTGTTTTTGTGTTGTTGCCTTATTGAAGACATTGCTCAAACTTTTATTTTCAAGGTGTAAATTAAGGATTTGACCTTTGGTGGTTAGACTCGATGACAACGACACTCGAGGGCTTTTCCCTTTCTGAAGACATCGCTACTGGAGAAACTTTCTCATTGTCTTTGTAATGCCAAGAGATGGTTGGTGCAGATGGTCGTTGTTGTAGTTTGTTGACCACTGTTTTGATGGCTTCAAAGATTTTTTTTCCTTCCACCTAGGTATAGTTTGAGTGACTTTGCTCTTTTATTTTTTCGCACTGGAATTCTAATCATGTAGGGCCTGATGTGTTTTTATTGTTTTCGTATTCTTCCGTGTAACATTTTGAGTCAATAAAATCCGTCCTTTGTCAAAATTAAAAACTTTTCAAATTGATTTATTTTTTTCTACCATGATAACCATTTCGCGTCTCCTACCGAAATTCATAAATCTCGTGAATTTCAAGCGAAATTTCAAAAGTTTTCTCCCACGCAAACAAAGAGAGTGGGTATGAAGTGTCAATTTGGCCAACCCTAGTTTTCCTGTCCATCACAATTCACTCCCGACCTCCCCACTCCGTTCCCCATTTCCCCATCCGTGCGAGTGCGCCGGCGGCCAAGAGCATTGCGGCCAAATCTGCCGTCCCGCCGGCCGCCGGCCATGGAGGCCGCCGCAGCGCCCGCGGCGCCCGTGGCCAACCAGGGGGAATCCCATGGGACCGCAGCGAAGACAGCACGGTGCGGCAACTCCGACGAGAGCGCCGCCGATTACATCAGCAGGGTCCCCGATGCCGTCCTCTGCACCATCATCTCCCTCCTCCCCACCAAGGACGGCGGCCGGACGCAGGTCTTCTCCCGCCGATGGCGCCCCTTGTGGAGCGCCGCGCCTCTCAACCTCGAGGTCCGCGTCCCACACCCCGGCCGCGGCGTCCCCATCCGCACCTCCTCCGTCTTCCCCGATGCCGCCTCCGAGGTAATCTCCAAGCATCCTGGCCCCGCCCGCCGATTCTGCTTCCACGGCCTCTGCCCCGGCGACCTCCAAGACCAGGCGGAGAGCTGGTTCCGCTCCCGAGCCCTCGCCAAGCTTCAGGAGCTCGATGTCGGCTACACGAGCTGCGATGAACGTAATCCAGGGAGAAACCCGCTTCCGCCATCGGCGCTCCGCTCTGCACCTACCCTCCTAGCTGCCAAGATCAGCTCTTGTGTTTTGCCCCGAGAGATGGTGCCGTCCATGGGCTTTGACCTCCTCCAGCGTCTCTCCTTGATCTCCGTTTACATCTCAGCGGACGTCTTCCGCGGACTGCTCCCTGCTTGCCATGCCTTGGAGAGCTTACACATGTCCAACGTTCTTGGTACGCGTTGCCTCCATGTTCGCTCGCCCACTCTTAGGAGTATATGCTTCCGTGACACCTCTGGTAAAGTAGAGCTGGTCATCGAGGATGCGCCTCGCCTTGTGAGGATACTAATGCCTTTTGGTATCCGAGAAAATTGTGGTACTATCCGGGTAATTTGCGCGCCTAAATTGGAGATATTGGGCCCTTTGTTACCTGTCATCTCCAAGCTCCGAGTCTCCCAGGTAGCACCAGCATCATCCTTGAACCTTGCATTTGGCATTCCTAGTTTCCTACACGGAGATAAATTATTTTTCCATGTTCATTGTTTGTTTTCTTCAGGGAGTAAGTTCAGCCGACTTGGCAAACTCGATGCACACCGTGAAGATTTTGGCTCTTAGGTGTTGTGGATATGAATTGGATGGAGTTCTTAGTATTCTTAGGAGGTTCCCCTGTCTCGAGAAGCTCTATATCATTGTGAGTGCTCATCTTTGCTTGCTTTATAACTTCTAATTTTATTGACATCTTGTTTGTTACTGCTTTAATAATACAGCGACGCTTGACAGATTCTTAATATCCATTTTGCAGTTTCACAAACACTACGAGACGGATGCGAAAATCGAGCCTCAGTATGACCGACTATATCCAGTTGAATGCCTTCAAGCCCATCTCAAAATAATGGTGTTTGAAACATTTGTGGGCCATGATAAACAGCTTGATTTTGCCAAGTTCTTTGTTTTGAATGCAAAGGTGCTAAAATATATGGAATTTGAAGGAATATATGGTGCCAGGGACAGTGTGTCGCTGGCTTACCAGCACACGCTGCTACGAGTGGAAAACAGAGCTTCTCGAGATGCCCAATTTGAATTCAGGAGCAGATATCGCAATACTGCGATTCATCTCCGCAGGCATAGCCATGATTTGTCAATGGCCGACCCCTTCGAACAGCTATAGACCGGGTGGATGCCTGAAGATCGCGCTGCTCTTAGTGTCTTGTGCTCGTTTTGCAGGCGATGTTGATGTCAAATAATTGCACTGTCTTCCGCATAGACCTGCTCTTTTTCTAGTGTAAGGTTCCTCTGTAATTCAAGTACCTTATGAAGTTGCCCCTGTTAAAGCTGCAAGAGATGCTTTTAGATGCAAAAAGAATGCACTGTGAAAATTTCTGATGGGGAGGGATGCAAAAAATATGACTTTGGATTTGTACCTGGAGACAGCTGGTAAGCACAATTGTTTATGGCTTTGTTCTGCCTAAGCTGTGCTAGGAACACATCCCTGTGTCGGAAACTTCATTGTCTTTTCAGTTATCATATAGAAAAGCGCGAGATGTTTGCTTGCTGATTTAGTTTTCTCCGAGTGTTCATACAGCATCTGTTTGATGCTTACAAAGGTCAACCTGCAGGCTAGGCCCCTATGCATTTCTAGCTAGGAAGGAGAGGTTTCTGTTATTTTCTATCAGACTGAAGTTTTGCTACTGATCCTCATCAGCCCTGGGGGAATCCAGGACTGAATGCTGCATCTTGGTAATTGATCTTTCATCCAACAAACAGCATTAGATTGGGCTTAAGGACCTGCATCTTGGTAATTGATCCTCCTCCCTCCCCTTCCCCCGGCTCAGCATCTTGCTATAGTTGCCTACTCGCCTGGTAGTTGACCTTTCATCCAAAGTTCGAGTTTCGCCATCTTTTACAAATTTGCAAAGTAATTTTACCCTTTCCTGTACCAAGAAACGTCATTGGATTGGGCTTAGGGACCTGAAGATGATGTTGGTTTTGGCAGATGGTTATCCTCGTGTCGTGTGTACCACTTGACGCGCATCAACTTGTTTTTCTGCATTTGCTGTTTGCCAAAAGAAAAGAGAAAGTTGTTTTCTGCATTGCTGACTGAGAGATTTAGTTTTTATAGTTCTATTGTTGCAAGACTAGGCTTTTGCGGGAGGAGAGCCTATTCTCTCAAGGGTCTTGTGAGTAGTGTTTCGATGAGAGCATGTTTCAGAGCAAGTATATAGGGTGAAAAAAAATGTGGCGTTAGGCCATGTAGCTTTTGTTTCGCCCAACATTGTCTGTACCCTTAGTTAGGCAAAAGTGCATGACACAATCCGCATGGTCGGAAACCGCCGTGGCTTGGAGCCGAAACGCCACGGGCTCTTTGGTGACGTTTAGACTGCCCATAGTGGGAGTAACTTCTCTAGTAACATAGAGTTCAACTCAGAAAATTTGCTTATGTGGCAATGATTTAATGAGGGGAAAGATGATTTGAGTAACATATGTAGTTAATCATACTATGGGTAATTTCTCACGAAGTTCCAACATCACACATACCAAGACAAGATGAGTTTACAACCTGATAATTAAATTAAGTGTTGTATGACATGACACCACACATACAACCAGACTTGGCAAATCTGCACCCCTATACGTCTGCAAACGTGCTCGGGCATGCCCGAGGGCACTGACCGGCACTCCCTATATCCGCGCCTCCATACCCGCGTATCTCCACTAGTAGAAAAGGTGGAATTTGTCCCGGTTCGTAAGGGCCTTTAGTCCCGGTTCATGAATCGGGACTAATGGGTCGTTACTAATACCTCCCCCTTTAGTCCCGATTCAAACACGAAGCGGGACAGATGTGCCTCCATGTGGCCGGTGCGCCGAGTCCAGGCAGGGGGACCTTTGGTCCCGGTTGGAGGCACCAACCGGGATCAAAAGGCCTCCACACGTCAGCATTCCAGTGGCTGGGGTTTTTGTTTTTTTTGAAAGGGGGGGGGGGGTTGGGGGTTTTGGGGGGTTAATTTAGGTGTTTCATATATTGTGTTAGCTAGCTAATTAATAGAGAGAAGTGTCCTCTCTTATGTCCGTGCTTGGTTGACGCTGCGTACTATACATAGAGAGGCCCTCGACACGCTAGCTAGTAAGAAAATGAAGGAAACCATTAAGTACAGAAGTTCGTCATGCATACCGAGAGAAGTGATCGATCGACCTCTCCTTCTCCGAGAGATTGGTCGAACAACAAGTTTTCGTATTATCTATCCGACGCTACTGGCTACATACATACAATATGTAAGATCTCTTAATTACAATCCCATAGCAATTGAAATCAACTTCCACATGGTATTCTCCGGCTTTATTGATGACATGGTCAAGAAAGAATCCCGCCAATTCCTCTTGAATTGCTTTCATGCGATCTGGTTCTAGGAGTTCATTCCGCATCTGCCACGTCTAATTTGAAGAAGGGGGTTAATTAATACATATATATGAATGAAACTCAACAGAAATGATGGTGTAATAAAATGAAATTGTGAATATTATTGCTTACGCACTTCATATTGTCTTTTAGAGTAGCCCCGCTTATTTTTCAAAGTCGCGTTGTGGATGAACTCGCACACGTAGTATCCACAGAAATCATTCCCTTGTTCCTGCCACAAGCACTTTACGAGAAATAGAGGTCAATCAAACTGATAATGAAGCATTATAAATGGCATTGATGAAAGTATAGCTATAGAATCAACGGGAGATGCGCGCAACTAGCTAGCCAGTAGTACTTACTTTCGGGTATGTATATCGCAGCTCCTTCGGCAGTCCCGGAGCTTCTGCGGTGAACTGTTTCCAAACCCTGCAAGACAAAGAAAATAATTATTATTACTTGAGATATCAGGAAATGAACAAAAAGTTGCCGATATGGTGCGATAATGATCGATTGAACTTACTTGTTGAGCAATTCAGTCATGTCCGCATAGGTTTCGGGATCTTTTCGTCTCGAGTCTAAGACGGTTACTAGTCCCCGCTCAAGCTTAATCTCCAGAAGAACATAGTGGTACCTGCGCACGCATGCATAACTCATCAATTACATTACTATAACCTCGCTCGAGTAATAAGGGAAACCGAATATGCACACGACAGTAACACTCACTTGCCGTTGTAAGGAAAGAGTATGGTATCTTTGTTTTGATTTTTGATCAACGATTGTAGCAAGTTGTCCTCGGCCTCTTTGGCGTGCTTTTTAACCAGAAATTCATCTATGATATTTGTGTTAATGAACCCAATATCATAAATTTCTTGTTTTTTGCACTCGACGATCTTCAATCTGCATAATATATTGAGGATAATTAATTATAAATACATGCAATGAAAGAGCCGAGCTATATATAGAGACTTAATGACAGAAATAGTACTTACAGGCAGTAGCAAAAGACCGTTAATTTATCGAGGGCCTTTTGATTGAAGAACGCGAAGAACTCCTCAAATGGAACACACAACAGATCACTTGCAACGAGGTCGTGCTCCTCTTTAATGTTCAGATACAAACTATTCGTCCCCTCAGACTCTCTGCAGGTTTTCATGTACCAATTATGGAATCTTCGCATCATCGTTGTTAGAGATTTTTCATCTTTGACGAGAGGCTTCCCGTACTCGTATCTGTGTTCGTCCACCTCCATGAAATCAGGAAGTTGATCGTCAGGCAGGTAATCTTGTAGATTGCCATAACCGGCCACCATCCCCGGAGCATTAGCGATGATGTTGCCGCTAGACACATTGAGCGGGGGGCACGATTGGTTTGCTTGTTCGCCGAGCTGGTCAATTTTTTCGCAGCTGCTCGTTCTCTTGACCTTTGATGTCTGATAGTACTTCCCGGCCGCTCCGCTTGGAGATATGTCTGTTCAGTAATGCGCTCATAATTGGTTCTCGGCGGAGACTTTGCCGGTTTCCTCAGGGCATCGAGAGTGCGCTTTGCTTTCACCGGATCTACCTTCTCCTCCGGAGGTGGATGTCTCTTTGCTTTCACCCCTTCAAAGAACTCCTTCACGTGGGTCTGCACGATCGTCGCGTTTTCCTCCTTGGTCCTCTCGTACGGTAACTTCTCTAGAGGCTTGAGAGGTGGACCGTATCTGTATTGCCTCCCGCCTCTGGTTGTGTTGCTAGACGCCGGACCAGACGGAGCGGATGCGGTGTCTGTCTTCTTTCGTGCTTGCTTACAAGGCGGAGGAGAAGGACTACAACACGCCGGAGCAGCCGGGGCGGCGGCGGGTCTCTTCCGCCCTTGCTGACGAGGCGGAGAAGTAGGAGGCTGCTGGCTGATCAGGCGCGCCGGCGCAGGCGGAGAAGGAGGCGGAGTGCCGCCACGTGCCGGAGAAGGAGGCGGAGAGCCGCCACGCGCCGGAGAAGGAGGCCCAGTGCCCTGATCGGCACTCGCCGGAGGAGGAGGCGGTGGAGGAGGCGGAGTGCCTTGACTCGCCGGCGGAGGAGGAGGAGGCGGTGGAGGAGGCGGAGTGCCCTGACTCGCCGGAGGAGGAGGAGGAGGCGGAGGCGTCCAGTTCGGAAGGTTGATGAGCTCCTTCCGCCATAGGCATGGAGTCTTCAGAGCAGAACCCAACCTAGTCTCCCTTCACCGGTAGGGTGGTCAAGCAGGAGGTCCTCAAATCCCTCCGTTATTTCATCCACCATCACCCTAGCATATCCTTCTGGAATCGGCCGGCATTGATAAGTTGCGCCAGGTCCAGTAGGATAAACAGAGCCAACAGCCGCCTTGACCTTCAAATTCATCCATCGCGTAATAATGTGGCAATTTTGAGACTCCATGATAGCATCCATGGGATAGCCGGCAGGAGCCGACAAGACATGCTCCGGCTGAAGCAGCTCGGTGGAAGCCACGCTGCTTCTCCGCTGAGATGGCGAGGTAGCTTCGGGGGAAGCTTCGGCAGGTCGTTTGTTGCGTTCTGCTGCTTCTCGTTCCTCTTCTCGTTCCTCTAGCCCCATTACCCTTTTGTGCATCGCCTGCAGTTGGCCCTGCTCTAGTTTCTTCCTCCTCTCGTGGGTTTTGTAACCCCCTGCATCCGGAAAACCAACCTTCCACGGAATGGAGCCTAGCGTGCCTCGTGTCCGTCCAGGGTGCTCAGGATTCCTGAGGGCCATTGTGAGCTCGTCCTTCTCCCTGTCTGGAAGGAACGTCCCTCGTTGCGCTGCATTGATATAGAGTCGAAGCTTCTTGACTGGTATTTTCAGTTGCTCGTCCGTCCAACGGCACTTCCCTGATACAGGGTCCAAGGTTCCACCAGTCCCGAAGAACCAAGTCCGGCAAAGGTCTGGCCAGTTCATTGTCTCTGGTTCGATCCCTTTTTCAAGCAGATCATTCTCAGCCTTGGACCACTTAGGCCGGGCTTTGAGGTAGCCACCTGACCCCGTGCGATGGTGAAGCTTCTTCTTCGCAGCATTTAGCTTGTTTGTCGCCGACATCTTCTTACTCTTTTCCGATGTCTTGTGGGCCACAAATGCGGGCCAGTGATCTTTGATCTTCTCATATTTGCCGATGAATTCTGGTGTCTCTTCTTTGTCGACAAACTTGTTCAGCTCTTTCCTCCACCTCCTGAATAGGGTTGCCATCTTCTTAAGAGCACAAGACTTGATTAATTGCTCTTTAACTGGCTTCTCCGGATCCTCCTCTGGCGGTAGGGTGAAATTTGCCTTCAGCTGAGTCCAAAGATCTTCTTTCTGCATATCATTGACATAAGACACCTCAGGGTCTTCCTCCTTAGGCTTATACCATTGCTGGATGCTGATCGGGATCTTGTCCCTAACAAGAACCCCGCACTGAGCAGAAAATGCGTTCTTTGTCCGGATGGGTTCAATCAGTTCGCCGTCGGGCGCGATTTATCTGATCTCAAACCTTTCATCCAAGCTCAACTTTTTCTTCGGGCCTCGTCTCCTTACCGAAGTTGTGCTCGATCCGGAGGGCTAGAAATTAAAAGGAAGAAAGACGAGAGTAATTAATATGTGTACATATACCAAAACAATGGATGCATAAATTAACTAGTCAGCACGGGCTTAACTAATATATATATATACCTGGCCGGACTCGGTTCGGTCACCGGAGCAGTCAGCACGGTCTCCTTCTTGTACCTCCATTGTGTCACCGGAGCCATCATGGACATAGCCATCTTCTTGTACCGGCATTAATGGACCGAAGCCATCATGAACATAGCCCTCTTCTTCACCCAGTCCTTCCTGACCATCAGTGTCGTTGAGAAATGACGCAACTTCATCACTTCCTTGTGCGACTATGTCCCCCAACATCGCTTCTGTTGCTTCGTCTCGGGAGTGCTCCATAGTTTCTGCAAATATTTACAACATGTCAATTATTATTCAAACATTGTACATATGGATATATATTAGTGGCAAACGTAGAATTAGCTAGCTAATCACAATAAGGAATCATGTTAGTGGCCTCGATGCTGCTTCTCTAGGGTTTGGGGTGGCCTCGACACAACGCTTCAAGGGTTTGGGGTGGCCTTGACGACAACACTCTTTTAACTTGGTAAATTTGGGTGGCCTCGAGAGAGTTAATTTGTCGGGTAGGGGCGCGCCGGGAGGGGGTAGGAGACGGCCAACATCGTTTTCTCTCTAGGGTTTGGGTGTCCTCGAGAGTTTTGGTCAAGCGAGAGGGCCGAGGGGGGGTGCTGTCGTGGTATAAGTTATCACGGTCGAGAGGGGGTATATATATCGACTGCCCCCTCATGTCGAAGTTATCTCGAGGGGGTTATATCGACAACGACGCGACATACATATACATGGGAAAATAATGTTATCGGGGAGGGGGTATCGGTACCCCCCTCCTCGTGTTGAAGTTTCTTCTTTCTCCTCTATTCCTTTTATTCTTCTTCTTCTCCTCTTCTTTTTCTTCTTCTCCCTCGAGAAAGGAAAATAAGGAAAAGGAAGAAAAGAGGAAGAAGGAAGAAGGAAGAAGAAGAAGAAAAAAAAAAGAGGAGAAGAAGAAAGGAATAGACGAGAAGAAGAAGAAATAGAAAAAAAATTCTATTTTTTCTTCTTCTCCTCTATTCCTTTCTTCTTCTCCTCTTCTTATTTTCCTTTTTCCTCTCATTCTTTTTCTTTTTCTTCTTCCTTCTTCCTTCTTCATCTTTTCTTCCTTTTCCTTATTTTCCTTTCTCCTCTACACTAACCTAAAATGCACTAACCTAAAATCACCAAAAAATCTATGAACAGAAAAAAAATCCTAACTTTTCTAAAAATCTATCTTTTGCATATATGAAAACATTAATACACATATGAACAAAAAATACATATATGAACAAAAACATGCTCTGAACAATTTTTTTATACATTTTGAACATCTACATACACATAGCCACATACATACACATGTACATTATATATATATATATGAACAAAAAAATTAAACTAATAAAAGTGAAAAAACAGAGCCGGGGCGGCGCGGCGGCTCACAACGGGGGCGGCTAGCGATGACGATGGCGACGGTGGGGGCGGCGAGGGCGCCGGCGCGCGGGGGCGGGACGGGGCAGGGGCTCGGGGCGGCACGCGCGCGCGGTGACGGGGACGACGGTCTCGGGCGGCACACAGGGACATGGACGAGGAGGGTGGGCTCGGGGAGGCACACGGCGACGGGGACGAGGACGGCGGGCTCGGGGAGGCACGCGCGCGTGGTGACGGGGACGACGGTCTCGGGCGGCACACAGGGACATGGATGAGGAGGGTGGGCTCGGGGAGGCACACGGCGACGGGGACGAGGACGGTGGGCTCGGGGAGGCCGGCGACGAGGACGCGGCGCGGGCTCGAGGAGGCCGGCGACGAGGACGGCGCGGGCTCGAGGAGGCCGGCGACGAGGACGGCGCGGGCTCGGGGAGGCGACGGCCTTGGCGGCGGCGACGGCGACGGCGAGGTGGAGCAGCCTGGCAGCGTCGAGGAGGTCGGCATCGTCGGGGGCAACTGGCGATGAAATTCTGAATTTTTGCAAAGTGTTTGCTTATATAGCAAAGCCTTTGGTCCCGGTTGGTGGCACCAACCGGGACTAAACATTAGTCCCAGTTGGTGCCACCAACCGGGACCAAAGGCCAGTTTTCGGCAGCCCAAAGGGCGGGAAGCGGCGGCCTTTGGTCCCGGTTGGTGCCACCAACCGGGACAAAAGGCCCCTATGCTGCCCGCGTCGCGGCCAAAGTTTAGTCCCACCTCGCTAGTTGAGAGGGCTCAAGAGTGGTTTATAAGCGCTGCTGCGCCCACCCTCTCGAGCTCCTCTCAACTGCAGGCTTTCGGGCCTAATCTCAAACTTTGCTGCTGTGGGCCTATTGGGCCTTCTGCGGGCCTGAATCTTGGCCCAGGTTGGGTTTCTAGTCGTATTCAGGCCGTGGTGGCCCAATAAGTGGCAGTTTTTTTAGTTTTTTTCCAGTTTTTTGTTTTGTTTTTGCATTATTTATTTTCTTTTGTTTTTTGCTTTATTTTTTAATTCTTTTTGCTTTTAGTTTTAGAAAAATTATAAACTTTCTGTTAGTGCCATTAGTTTTCAAATTTGAAAACACTTTTTTGTTTTTTTATTTTCTTTCTTGCTTTATTTATTTTATTTTGTTTCTACTTACAACAAAATACTTATTGATGCTATTTTTTTATTTTTCCAGTTTTTTTTGTTTTCGCATTATTTATTTTCTTTTGTTTTTTGCTTTATTTTTTAATTCTTTTTTTATTTTATTTTAGAAAAATTATAAACTTTCTGTTAGTGCCATTAGTTTTCAAATTTGAAAACATTTTTTTTGTTTTTTTGTTTTCTTTGTTGCTTTATTATTTCTTTTTGTTTCTACTTAAAACAAAATACTTATTGTTGCTATTTTTATTTTGTTTCCAGTTTATTTGTTTTGTTTTTTGGATTATTTATTTTCTTTTGTTTTTTGCTTTATTTCTTAATTTCTTTTGCTTTTAGGTCAGTAAAATTATTAACTTTCTGTTAGTGCATTAGTTTTAGAAAAATTATAAACTTTCTGTTGAGAGTGTTCTTGATGAGAACATAGTTGGCAAGGAGCGAAACGGGATTAATGGTATTACGAGGGCCGAACCATAAGACATTAAAGCATTTCAAATGAACTCTGAAAAACTTGAAAGTTGGCATGGTATCATAAATTCACTCACATAGCATGTGCATGTACAAAACGGACAATGGTATCATACTCGTCTGTTATAAAGTTGGCATGGTATCATCATAATAGTTGCGGGAGAAAGTCTTCACTTTTTCTTCGCTTGTGTCATTTGCTTACTGCGCCGTAACCATGGATAATCTTCATCGTTTATCAGGATGCTGGGGTCAGCCTTGACTTTGAAGGGAGGAATTTCATGAAACTTTTCATAATCTTCAGACATGTCTGTCTTGCCCTCCACTCCCACGATGTCCCTTTTTCCTGAAAAAACTATGTGGCGTTTTGGCTCATCTTATGATGTATCGCTTCCTTATCTTTTTCTTTTTCTCGGTCTAGTAGACATGTCCTTCACAGACATAACATGTGCCACATCATTGGCTAGGACGAACGGTTCGTCAGTGTACCCAAGATTTTTCAGATCCACTGTTGTCATTCCGTACTGTGGGTCTACCTGTACCCCGCCTCCTGACAGATTGACCCATTTGCACTTAAACAAAGGGACCTTAAAATCATGTCCGTAGTCAAGTTCCCATATGTCCACTATGTAACCATAATATGTGTCCTTTCCCCTCTCGGTTGTTGCATCAAAGCGGACACCGCTGTTTTGGTTGGTGCTCTTTTGATCTTGGTCAATCGTGTAAAATGTATTCCCATTTATCTCGTATCCTTTCCAAATCATAACAGTCGAAGATGGTCCCCTGGACAACAAGTACAGCTCATCACAAACAGTGTTGTCACCTCTGAGACGTGTTTCCAACCAACTGCTGAAAGTCCTGATGTGTTCACATGTAATCCAGTCGTCGCACTGCTCCGGGTGTTTGGAGCGCAGACTGTTCTTGTGTTCATCGACATACGGGGTCACCAAGGTAGAGTTCTGTAGAACTGTGTAGTGTGCTTGAGACCAAGAATATCCGTCCCTGCATATTATTGAGTCCCTTCCAAGCGTGCCTTTTCCAGTCAGTCTCCCCTCATACCGCGATTTAGGGAGACCTATCTTCTTAAGGCCAGGAATGAAGTCAACACAAAACCCGATGACATCCTCTGTTTGATGGCCCATGGAGATGCTTCCTTCTGGCCTAGCGCGGTTACGGACATATTTCTTTAGGACTCCCATGAACCTCTCAAAGGGGTACATATTGTGTAGAAATACGGGGCCCAGAATGACAATCTCGTCAACTAGATGAACTAGGACGTGCGTCATGATATTGAAGAAGGATGGTGGGAACACCAGCTCGAAACTGACAAGACATTGCACCACATCACTCCTTAGCCTTGGTATGATTTCTGGATCGATCACCTTCTGAGAGATTGCATTGAGGAATGCACATAGCTTCACAATGGCTAATCGGACGTTTTCCGGTAGAAGCCCCCTCAATGCAACCGGAAGCAGTTGCGTCATAATCACGTGGCAGTCATGAGACTTTAGGTTCTGAAACTTTTTCTCTGCCATATTTATTATTCCTTTTATATTCGACGAGAAGCCAGTCGGGACCTTCATACTAAGCAGGCATTCAAAGAAGATTTCCTTCTCTTCTTTGGTAAGAGCATAGCTGGCAGGACCTTCATACTGCTTTGGAGGCATGCCGTCTTTTTCGTGCAAACGTTGCAGGTCCTCCCGTGCCTCAGCTGTATCTTTTGTCTTCCCATACACGCCCAAGAAGCCTAGCAGGTTCACGCAAAGGTTCTTCGTCACGTGCATCACGTCGATCGAAGAGCGGACCTCTAGGTCTTTCCAGTAGGGTAGGTCCCAAAATATAGATTTCTTCTTCCACATGGGTGCGTGTCCCCCCCAGCGTCACTCGGAACAGCTAGTCCGCCGGGACCCTTTTCAAAGATTACGTGTAAATCATTGACCATAGCAAGTACGTGATCACCGGTACGCATGGCGGGCTTCTTCCGGTGATCTGCCTCGCCTTTGAAATGCTTGCCTTTCTTTCGACATTGATGGTTGGTCGGAAGAAATCGACGATGGCCCAGGTACACATTCTTCCTGCAGCTTCCCAGGTATATACTATCGGTGTCAAGTAAACAGTGTGTGCATGCATGGTATCCCTTGTTTGTCTGTCCTGAAAGGTTACTGAGAGCGGGCCAATCGTTGATGGTCACGAACAACAACGCCTTTAGGTCAAATTCCTCCTGTTTGTGCTCATCCCACGTACGTACACCGTTTCCATTCCACAACTGTAAAAGTTTTTCAACTAATGGCCTTAGGTACACATCAATGTCGTTGCCGGGTTGCTTAGGGCCTTGGATGAGAACTGGCATAATAATGAACTTCCGCTTCATGCATATCCAAGGAGGAAGGTTATACATACATAGAGTCACGGGCCAGGTGCTGTGATTGCTGCTCTGCTCCCCGAAAGGATTAATGCCATCCGCGCTTAAAGCAAACCATACGTTCTTGGGTCACTTGCAAACTCATCCCAGTACTTTCTCTCGATTTTTCTCCACTGCGACCCGTCAGCGGGTGCTCTCAACTTCCTGTCTTTCTTACGGTCCTCACTGTGCCATCGCATCAACTTGGCATGCTCTCCGTTTCTGAACAGACGTTTCAACCGTGGTATTATAGGAGCATACCACATCACCTTCGCAGGAACCCTCTTCCTGGGGGGCTCGCCGTCAACATCACCAGGGTCATCTCGTCTGATCTTATACCGTAATGCACCGCATACCGGGCATGCGTTCAGATCCTTTTACGCACCGCGGTAGAGGATGTAGTCATTAGGGCATGCATGTATCTTCTGCACCTCCAATCCTAGAGGGCATACGACCTTCTTTGCTGCGTATGTACTGTCGGGCAATTCGTTATCCTTTGGAAGCTTCTTCTTCAATATTTTCAGTAGCTTCTAAAATCCTTTGTCAGGCACAGCATTCTCTGCCTTCCACTGCAGCAATTCCAGTACGGTACCGAGCTTTGTGTTGCCATCTTCGCAATTGGGGTACAACCCTTTTTTGTGGTCCTCTAACATGCGATCGAACTTCAGCTTCTCCTTTTGACTTTCGCATTGCGTCCTTGCATCGACAATGACCCGGCGGAGATCATCATCATCGGGCACATCGTCTGGTTCCTCTTGATCTTCAGCAGCTTCGCCCGTTGCAGCATCATCGTGCACATCGTCTGGTTCCTCTTGATCTTCAGTAGCATCACCATATTCAGGGGGCACATAGTTGTCATCGTACTCTTCTTCTTCGCCGTCTTCCATCATAACCCCTATTTCTCCGTGCCTCGTCCAAACATTATAGTGTGGCATGAAACCCTTGTAAAGCAGGTGGGTGTGAAGGATTTTCCGGTCAGAGTAAGACTTCGTATTCCCACATATAGGGCATGGACAACACATAAAACCATTCTGCTTGTTTGCCTCAGCCACTTCGAGAAAATCATGCACGCCCTTAATGTACTCGGAGGTGTGTCTTGAACCGTACATCCATTGCCGGTTCATCTGCGTGCATTACAGAACATCATGAATAGATAATTAAGTGACCAAATTAATAGAAGTTCATCATCACATTAAAACCAAAGTACATACATAGTTCTCATCTAACAACATAAAGCTCTGCAGAGCATCTAAATTAATTAAACCATACATTGAAACTATGTAAAACATTTCAATGCGAAAACAAATGCGATCATAATCGCAACCAATGTAACAACTGATCCAACGGCATAATGATACCAAGCCTCGGTATGAATGGCATATTTTTCTAATCTTTCTAATCTTCAAGCACATTGCATCCATCTTGATCTTGTGATCATCGACGACATCCGCAACATGCAACTCCAATATCATCTTCTCCTCCTCAATTTTTCTTATTTTTTCCTTCAACAAATTGTTTTCTTCTTCAACTAAATTTAACCTCTCGACAATAGGGTCGGTTGGAATTTCCGGTTCCACAACCTCCTAGATAAATAAAATCTATGTCACGTTGTTCGGCATAATTGTCATAAATAATAAATGAACCAATAGTTATGAAAAGATAATATATACCACATCCGAGTCATAGATAGGACGAGGGCCGACGGGGGCGGATACCAAAACCATCGCACTATATAAGATGCAATAATAAAAGTAAGAAAATTATATAAATATCTATATAAACATACAAGTAAGAATTTTTTTCCTTTCAGAAAGAAGATAAGAACAAGAGGCTCACCACGGTGGTGCCGGCGACGAGATCGACGCGGGCGATCGACGGCGGTGAAGACGGGGACGGGACGTGACGGACCGCTAAACCTAGACAAATATTGAGGAAAATGGAGCTTGGAGAGGAGAAAGCTTAAGTAGTGTGGCTCGGGCATTCCATCGAACACCTCGTGTGCATAGGAGGTGAGCTAGAGCACCACAAAGCTCTCCCCTCGCCGGCCATGAAAAACAGAGCAGTGGGAGTGCTCTGCTCGCGGGCGAGGGTATATATAGTCAACTCATTGGTCCCGATTCGTCCCATGAACCGGGACTAAAGGGCAGCCTTTGGTCCCGGTTCATGCCACCAACCGGGACCAATGGTGGTGGGCCAGGAGCGAGGCTCATTGGTCCCGATTCGTCCCACCAACCGGGACCAAAAGATCCAGACGAACCAGGACCAATGGCCCACGTGGCCCGGCCGGCCCCCGGGGCTCACGAACCGGGTCAAATGCTCCCATTGGTCCCGGTTTTGGATTGAACCGGGACTAATGGGCTGACCTGGCCTAGACCATTGCCCTCTTTTCTACTAGTGCTCATATCCCGTCCCCTACATTCATACCAAACCATGCAACGTTGATAAAAACTACATAGATCATGAGTGTACATACAAATGCACAATTGGTTCATCAAAAGATCACAACCGGATCTTCAAAAGATAGCCAAAGTTCACATAATACACATAATACGGCGGACAAATTCAAACTACATCTAAAAACTTGAAATTAAGACGGATGTTCACCGCTTCCTCGCCGGCCCTTTGCCCTTCCGGCCACCGGCGCAGCTATAGGAGTCCGCGACAGGAGGTGGGTCCCGATCTACTCCCGTGTGAAATTTCATGAAAAAGTACCAGGGAATGTATTCGTGACAAAAAAGAAAAAAAATCCTATATGTAGAAAAAAAACTCTTTGGACAATTTTTTTCGGACAGTATTTCCTTCGCCACAGACACGTTTTCTGGTATTTTTACATGAAATTTCACACTGTAGTAGATTGAGAACCCAGGTTTGATACCCCCAATTTCATTTTTTTTAATTTCTTTTGGTAATATTTTAATTTAATATTCGTATAGGGTGTGGAGCACCCAAGAGCTCCAGTGTATTTTCCCATATCCATGTGACTACTCTAAGTTACTCCCCACTATGGATAGTTTTAAGCGTCGCTCGGAGCCGAGGGACATATTTACTGAAACCACCACATTTGAGGATAGGGTAATAACTTGGTATCACTTTTCACACAACTCACGAGCGAGTAACGGAGAGCACAACCATCAACTTTGCGCCTAACAAGTAACGGAGAGCACTGGTCGTTTGATTTGCTCATGGAAACAACCGTTTTGACTTATTGGGCCCACCTGTCATGCTAATGTAGCTGACGGTGTAATACATCGAGGATGGCCTCTCGGTGGGGAGCTTGTCAGGCTTGCCTCAGGGCCCAAGAAGCTTGGCGGAAGATGACTACATGAGGGAGCCTTGGAGCCCAGATAAACATCAAGAGATCATCTTGGCGTACAAGCCAAGATGGCGACGGTTCGATCAGTTCCATCTTCTGTAAAACCTTACCCCTATCACCTATCTAAAGTAAGTGCTAGGGCTAGCCATCCCATCTACTCCTATAGAAACATGCTCTCACTAGTCATATATCATCCCTCTTGTAACCCTCGCATGAGGTACTTCACCATGGATACAAACCAGAAGCGGACATAGGGTGTTAACCCTCTAAGTTGGCCTGAATCTGGGTAGCATCTCGTGTAACCTTGGTACTTCCGTCCGCGTTGGCCACCCTACCGAGGGTGCTGACGTTTCTATGTATCGTTAGTTCGCGCGCGAGACAGGGGGCTGCGCTGGCTGGAGACTGAATCCAGATCAGATCTCCCCTCGCTTCCGGCGGTCTCCCATCGAGAGAAAAGCCTCACCATAGGCTCCTTCAACTTCACCATGGGCTGGGTGGGCCGGGCAGACATCAACCCACCGGCCTACCTCCCCCGCATCGTCTTCTTCGGCGCACTGGTGTGGTGGTGATCGTCATCGACCATCACGGTGACCTTCGCGTGGGTGTCCTGCCGCCCAAACAGATTGCGTCAGCGATCTCCTCGAGGTCCACAAGATCTTCACCACTGACCTCCTATTCGGAAGGTGACGATCTGGCACCAACAAACCGAGTGCTCGAGGCCCTTCACGCTCGCCTTGAGATCGGATCACTGCATCGACCTAATAGTGAGCCACCGGCCCCCCCTCGACGTCACACCTGGTCTATATGGTATGCGACAATTGCTTCATTGGCCACATATCATAGTTCTTCATCCTGGATGGGTACACCCCGGATTGTAGCCTCAACGCTGCTAGCCTATGCATCGTCTCCATCTCAGAAACAGAAAGGCGAGGAGGCCGACGTCATCTCCATCACCGAGACCGGAGATAGCTAGGCAATTGTGGCACCAACAACTAACGACAAGGTCGTCCCATAAGTTATCACTTTGGAGCTGGTCTTGATGACAACACCAAGTGGCCCTCCAAAAAATAGCTCTTCAGCGCCAGGCATGACCCCACTCACCAACCTCACCACCTAGGTTGTGGCAACGCACATGATTCCACCCGTGTACAGTGACACCGGCTTCAGACCCGGTAATCGCCACAACTTTCACGCCTCCGGCTGCCGCTCCACTGGACCAACACCTCAACGGTCCAGGAATGGACCCCCCGAGGTTCAGGACTCTTGGAGTCGGCATCTCCAGCCTCGTTGACAGATTCTATATCGCCTCTATCATCAAGTCATGCGGAAGCACGACCAACAATCCATGCGATCGAAAACCAACAACGTGCGCTTGAAACGTCATAGATATGTGATGTCGAATATGAAACCCACACTACAACAATGATATAATCATGTGAGTTTTTTACCCGCACAACATTTACAACAATGAAAGATGTCTCCAAGGACACAAAACCAAGACAAAGCATGTTTCAATCTTGGTTAGGCCGGGTTCTCTTTTCAAACATGGACTCCACATGTGAAATGACACATCCAAAAAGCGCTTGTCGACGGGAGGACTTTAGATCTTCATAGTAAATACTGCCGCCGACAGTGCAAAATCGCTCTTATATTATGGCACGGAGGGAGTACGGAAATACTTGTCATCAAAATAAAGAAAAAGGAATGTATATAGATGTATTTTAGTTCTAAATACATCCTTTCTTGTCCATTTTGATGACAAGTATTTTCGGAAGGAGGGAGTATAATTTTTCAAAGTTTTTTTTTTACCGTGATTTCCATTTCCCGTCTACCAGAAATTCATAAAAATCGTGAATTTTCATCGAGATTTGAAAGTTTTCTCCTACGCAAACCCTAGCTGTTCTGTCCATCCCAATTCACACCCGACCCACCCACCCCATTCCCCATTTCCCCATCCGTGCGAGTGCGCCGGCGGCCAGGAGCGGCGGGTGGAGCATTGCGGCCAAATCTGCCGCCCCGCTAGCCGCCGGCCATGGAGGCCGCCGCAGCGCCAGCGGCACCCGTCCCCGACCAGGGGGGTTCCCAGTGGACCGCATCGAAGACGGCACGGAGGCGCGACTCCGACGAGAGCGCCGCCGATTTCATCAGCAGGGTCCCCGACGCCGTCCTCTGCACCATCATCTCCCTCCTCCCCACCAAGGACGGCGGCCGCACGCAGGTCTTCTCCCGCCGATGGCGCCCCCTGTGGCGCTCCGCCCCTCTCAACCTCGAGGTCCGCGTCCCATACCCCGGCCGCGGCGTCCGCACCTCCTCCGTCGCCCCCGATGTCGTCCCCAAGGTAATCTCGCAGCATCCTGGTCCCGCCCGCCGATTCTGCTTCCACGGCCTCCGCCCCGGCGACCTCCACGACCAGGCGGAGAGCTGGTTCCGCTCCCGGGCCCTCGCCAACCTTGAGGTGCTCGAAGTCGGCTACAAGGTCCACGGTGAAAAAGAGTTAGAAGAACTTATTCTGGCGAGAATTTCCCTGCCGCCATCCGCCTTTCGCTCTGCATCTACCCTCCTCGTTGCCGAGATCGGCTACTGTGATTTGCCCCGAGAGATGGTGCCGTCCATGGGCTTTGACCTCCTCGAGCTTCTCTCCTTGATCTCCGTTTCCATCTCAGTGGAGGTCTTCCGCGGACTGCTCTCTGCTTGCCGTGCCTTGAAGAGCTTACACATGTCCGGAGTTCGTGGTGCTAGTTGCCTCCATGTTCGCTCGCCGACTCTTAGGAGTATATGCTTCCGTGACAGCTCTGGTAAAGTAGAGCTTGTCATCGAGGATGCGCCTCGCCTTGTGAGGTTACTAATGCCTTTTGGTTCCCGAGATGATTGTGGTACTATCCGGGTAATTTCTGCGCCTAAACTGGAGATATTGGGCCCTTTGTTACCTGTTGTCTCCAAGCTCCTAGTCTCCCAGGTATCATCATCATCATCATCATCATCATCATGATCCTCAAACCTTGCATTTGGCATTGCTACATGGAGGTAATTATTTTTTTCATGTTCATTTTTTTTTCAGGGAATAAGTTCAGCCGGCTCGGGAAACTCGATGTATACCGTGAAGATTTTGGCTCTCAGGTGTTCTGGATATGAATTGGATGGAGTTCTTAATATCCTTAGGAGGTTCCCCTGTCTTGAGAAGCTCTATGTTATTGTGAGTGCTCATTTTGCTTGCTTTAAAACTTTTGATTTGATTGACATATTGTTTTAACCCAGAGACGCTTGACAGATTCTTAATACCCATTTTGTAGTTTCACAAACACAAAGAGATGGATAAGAAAATTGAGCCTCAGTATGACCGACTACATCCAATTGAATGCCTTCAAACCCATCTCAAAACAGTGGTGTTTGAAGTATTCATGAGCCATGATAAACAGCTTGAGTTTGCCAAGTTCTTTGTTTTGAATGCAGAAGTGCTAAAGAAAATTGAATTTGATGGAATATATGGGGCCTACAACAGTATATCGCTGGCTTACCAACACAGGCTGCTAAGAGTGGAAAACAGAGCTTCTCGAGATGCTCAATTTGAATTCATGAATAGACATCGTGATACTGAGAAACATCTCAACAAGCATAATTTGTCAGTGGCTGACCCCTTCCAACAGCCATAGACAGGGTTGATGCCTGAAGATTTCACTGTTCTTAGTGTCTTGTGGTATGTCTAATGATTGCATCATCTTCCGCATATTCCTGCTCTTTTTCTAGTCTAAGGTTCCTCTGTAATTCTGGTAAGTTATGACTGTTAACACTGCAAGAGATGCTTTTGGATGCAGAAATAGTGCACTGTGGAAAATTTCTGATGGGCAGGGATGCAAAAATATTACTTCCAAAATTTGTAGCTGTTAAGTGGTAACCCCATCTGCCAAAACTCCTCCTATGGTCTTATCCTGTGCAATCGGCTGTGACTTTGTTCTGCCAAAGCTGGGCTAGGAACACATCCTTGCGTTGGAAACTTAATTGCCTTTTCAGTTATCATATATACATAAGGAGAGAAGTTTGATGGCTGATTTGTTTTTTATGTGTGTGTGCATATATCATTTGCTTGATGCTTACAAAGGCCTTTGCATATGGCCCCTATGCTTAAGCATGTTTCATTGCTGATTTGTGTGTGTGTGTGTGTGTGTGAGAGAGAGAGAGAGAGAGAGAGAGGGGGGGAGGGAGGGAGGGAGGGAGGGCAGGCTTTTCTAGCTAGAGTGAAAGCTCTCTGTAATTTTTCAAGGTACGCTATCATGTGTCAGCTGAAACATGGTATGGTTGCCTAGTAGATCTTTTTATTGAAAGATCATGAGTTTACTGAAAGGAATCCGATTGAGAAACAGCATTGGATTGGGCTCAAGGGCCTGATGATAATGCTGGCTTTGGCAGCCAGGGTTCCTTGTGTGTACTGTCTGACGCTCATCAACTTGATTTTCTGCACTTCTGTTTGCCAAAAGAAATGAAAAAAGTACTTGTATTTTTGTTGCTTAGTTATTTTTATAATTTTGTTGTTTGCTACACTAGGCTTTGGCCGGGCCGCTAAGGCTGAGCGCGGGCCTATTTTTTCACTCTCAAGTAAAGGATACCCGAGGCATATATGGAATTTGAATGCAAAGGTGCTAAAAAATATGGAATTTGAAGGAATATATGGTGCCAAGGACAGTGTGTCGCTGGCTTACCAACGCACGCTGCTACGAGTGGAAAACAGAGCTTCTCGAGATGCCCAATTTGAATTCAGGAGTAGACATCGCAATACTGCGATTCATCTCCACAGGCATGTCCATGATTTGTCAGTGGCCGACCCCTTCGAACAGCCATAGACAGGGTTGATGCCTGAAGATTGCGCTGTTCTTAGTGTCTTGTGCTTGTTTTGCAGGCGATGTTGATGTCAAATGATTTCACAGTCTTCCGCATAGGCCTGCTCTTTTTCTAGTCTAAGGTTCCTCTGTAATTCAAGTACCTTATGAAGTTGCCCCTCTTAAAACTGCAAGAGATGCTTTTAGATGCAAAAAGAATGCACTGTGGAAAATTTCTGATGGGGAGGGATGCAAAAAATATGACTTTGAATTTGTACCTGGAGACAGCTGGTAAGCACAATTGTTTATGGCTTTGTTCTGCCTAAGCTGTGCTAGGAACACATCCCTGTGTCGGAAACTTCATTGTCTTTTCAGTTATCATATACAAAAGCGCGAGATGTTTGATTGCTGATTTAGTTTTCTTCGAGTGTTCATACAGAATCTGTTTGATGCTTACAAAGGTCACCCTGCAGCCTAGGCCCCTATGCATTTCTAGCTAGGAAGGAGAGGTTTCTGTTATTTTCTATCAGGCTGAAGTTTTGCTACTAATCCTCATCAGCCCTGGGGGAGTCCAGGACTGAATGCTGCATCTTGGTAATTGATCTTTCATCCAACAAACATCATTAGATTGGGCTTAAGGACCTGCATCTTGGTAATTGATCCTCCTCCCTCCTCTTCCCCCGGCTCAGCATCTTGCTATAATCGCCTACTTGCCTGGTAGTTGATCTTTCATCCAAAGTTCGAGTTTACCGAAATGATTCGATCGCCATCTTTTTATAAATTTGCAAAGTAATTTCACCCTTTTCTGTACCAAGAAGCGGCATTGGATTGGGCTTAAGGACCTGAAGATGATGTTGGTTTCGGCAGATGGTTATCCTCGTGTCGTGTGTGTGCCACTTGACGCGCATCAACTTGTTTTTCTGCATTGCTGTTTGCCAAAAGAAAAGAGAAAATTGTTTTTCTGCGTTGCTGACAGAGAGATTTACTGTAGTTTTTATAGTTTTATTGCTGCAAGACCTGAAAATTGTTTGCGGTAGCCTATTCTCTCAAGGGTCTTGTGAGTAGTGTTTCGGTGAGATTGACCTACATTCTGTTGCTGGACATGCGATCTTTCCCACAGGCTGAAAGAATTTGCAGGAAGCCTTGTGACCTACAGGCTGAAAGAATTTGCAGGAAGCCTTGTGACCTACAGGCTGAAAGAATTTGCAGGAAGCCTTGTGACCTACTGTGGAGCTATGGTGTTTTCAGAGCAAGTATATAGGGTGAAAAAACTGTGGTGTTAGGCCATGTGGCTTTTGTTTCGCCCAACATTGCCTGTACCCTTAGTTAGGATCCGCATGGTCGGAAACCGCCGTGGCTTGGAGCCGAAACGCCGTGGCTCTTCGGTGTCGAAACCACGGGCTCTTTGGTGACGTTTGGACTGCCCATAGTGGGAGTAACTTCTTTTTTTTTTCACGAAAAACTTCCAATCTATTCATCTTCAAACATGGTAGTACAATGAACGCTAGAAATAATAAAAAATACATCTAGATCTTAGACCACCTAGCGACGACTACAAGCACTGAAGCGAGCCGAAGGCGCGCCGCCGTCATTGCCCCTACCTCGCTGGAGCTGGGCAAACCTTGTTGTAGTAGGCAGTTGGGAAGTCGTCGTGTTAAGGCTTCATAGGATCAGCGCACTAGAACAACAACCGCCGCCGTTGAAGAGTGGCATTAATTGGAAGGATCCAACCTCAAGACGCACGAACGTAGGCAAGCTATGATAAAATTCGAGCAAATCCATCAATGACAGATCTATCGGAGACACATCTCCACACGCCCACCGACAATGCTAGACACACCATCAGAATGGGGACTGGACGAGGAGAACCTTATTCCATCTTCAGAAAGCCACCGCTGCATCGTCTTCCTCAGTAGGACACAAACCCTAACAAAACTTGTTGGAACATCTAAAGACGGAGCCTTCTCGCCGGCAAGGACCCGGATCCACTGCGCCGCCAGCCATCGGAGACGAGGCGGACCGGCGGCGGAGCCAGCAGGAGACAGAAGAAACCTAGCCTTTTCTCTTTTCTTCAAGTAGTAACATAGAGCCCAACTCAGCAAATTTGCTTATGTGGCAATGATTTAATGAGAGGAGAGATGATTTGAGTAACATATGTAGTTACTGATACTATGGGTAACATCACACATACCAAGACAAGATGAGTATATAATCTGATAAATGAAGTGTTATATGACACCACACATATGTTAGAGCATCTACAACCGGACTTGGCAAATCCGCCCAACTATATGTCCGTGGACACGCACGGGCATGCCCGAGGACACTGACCGGCCACTCCCTATATTCGTGCCTCCACACCCACGTATCTCATATTTTGTCCAGTATATTCATACTAAACCATGCAACATTGATAAAAACTACTTAGATCATGAGCGAACATACAAATGCACAATCGGTTCATCAAAAGATCATAACCGGGTCTTCAAAAGATAACCAAAGTTCACATAATACACATAATACGGCGGGCAAGTTCAAACTACATCTAAAAACTTGAAATTAAGATAGATGTTCACCACCTCCTCGCCGGCCCTTTGCCCTTCCGGTCGCCGGCACAGCTGTAGGAGTCCGCGGCATGAGGTGGGTCCTGATCTACTCCCGTGTGAAATTTCGTGAAAAAATACCAGGAAACGTATTCGTGACAAAAAGACAAAAGTTTCCTATGTATAGAAAAAACTGTTTGGACAGATTTTTGTTCGGACAAAATTTCCTTCACCTTGGATAGGTTTTCTGGTATTTTTACATGAAATTTCACACGGGAGTAGATTAAGAACCCAGGTTTGATATCCTCAAATTTCAGTTTTTTTTGATTTTTTGGTATTTTTTACATTTAATATTTGTATAGGGGTGTGGAGCACCCAGGAGCTCCTGTGTATTTTCCCATATGCATGTTACTACTCTAAGTTACTCCCCACTATGGATAGTCTTGAGCGTTGCTCGGAGCCGAAGGATGCATTTACTGAAACCACCACAGTTGAGGATAGGGTAATAACTTGGTATCACTTTTCACACAACTCACAAGCGAGTAACGGAGAGCACAACCATCAACTTTGTGCCTAACAAGTAACGGAGAGCACTCATCGTCTGATTTGCTCATGAAAACAACCGTTTTGACTTATTGGGCCCACCTGTCGGGCTAACGTAGTTGATGGTGTAATACACCGGGGATGGCCTCTCGGCGGGGAGCTTGGCAGGCTTGCCTCAGAGCCCATGAAGCTTGGCGAAAGATGACTATATGAGGGAGCCTCGGAGCCCGGTTAAACATCAAGAGATCATCTTGGCGTACAAACCAAGATGGGCAGTGGTCAGATTGGCCCCGTCTTCTGTAAAACCTTACCCCTATCACCTATATAAAGTAAGGGCTACGGCTAGCCATCCCATCTACTCTTGTAGAAACATGCTCTCACTAGTCATATATCATCCCCGTCGTAATCCTCGCATGAGGTACTTCACCATGGATACAAACCAGAAGCGGGCGTAAGGTGTTACCCCTCTAAGGTGGCCTGAACCTGGGTAACTTCCTCATGTGACCTTGGTACTTTCGTTCGCATTAGCCACCCTAATGAGCATACTAATTGTTCTATGTATCATCAGTTCGCATGCCAGGCCTTCCACCATGAGAAAGCCTCACCTTAGGCTCCTTCAACTTCACCACGGGTTGGGCGGGCCGGGCCGACGTCAACCCACCGGCCTCCCTCCCCCGCATTGTCTTCTTTGGCACACTGGCATAGTGGTGTCATCATTGACTGCCACGGCGACCTTCGCGTGGGCATCCTGCCGCCCAAACAGATCGCGTCAACGATCTCCTCGTGGTCCATGACATCTTCACCACTGACCTCCTATTCGGAGGGTGACGATCTATCACCAACAAACCGAATGCTCAAGGCCCTTCGCGTTCACCTTGAGATCAGATCACTGCATCGACCTAATAGCAAGCCACCGGCCCGCCTCGACGTCACACCTGGTCTCTATGGTATGCGACAATTGCTTCATTGACCACATATCATAGTTGAAAGTGCTAGTTATCGACTAGAGGGGGGGGGGGGGGGTGAATAGGCGATTTTTATGAAAGTCTTCAAAACACGAGGTCTTTGAAGACAAACTGTTGGAATGAGCCAATATGATATGCAACGGAAGATGAACTACACTAGACAAGCCATAGTCAAGTAATAGTATAGTGAAAGTACAAAGACTAACAACAGCTAGGTAGTACGGATCAGAATAGAAGACAGTATGAAGCCAAACAGGTAATAGTCTTCACACAGTGAGGTCAAACAGATCAATCAAGCAGGAAATGACTTCACGAAAACAAACTGAAATGTAAAGGAAGTAAGGGATAGAACCAGTAGCTTGGTGAAGACAAGGATTTGGTAGATCAGTTCCAGTTGATGTGACATCTGTACGTCTGGTTAGGGAGGCTGAGAATGAACTCAGAAGACCGCGTCTTCACCTTATTCCCCTTGAGCTAAGGACACCCAGTCCTCGTCCAATCACTCTGGTAAGTCTTCAAGATAGACTTCCAAACCTTCACAGACTTCGTTCACCAGCGATCCACAATGACTCTTGGGTGCTCAGAACGCGACGCCTAACCGGCTGGAGGATTCACAGTCCTCAAGTGTAACAAGTCTTCAGGTCACGCGGACAGAAAAACTTCAGTGATGCCTAACACTCTTTGGCTCTGAGTGTTTTGGGCTTTGTCCTCGCAAGGATCTCTCTCTCAAAGGCTTTGAAGGTGGGTTGCTCTCAAACGACAAAACCTGTGCACTAACTCTGAGCAGTCACCAAATTATGGTGTAGGGGGTGGGCTATTTATAGCCAGGAGGCAACCTGACCTGATATGTCCGAAATGACCTTGGGTCACTAAGGAATCGACACGTGTCCAACAGTCGGATTTCAAACATATGCAGCAGCTTGGCTTGGGATACAAGCAAAGCTGACTCATCCAACTCTGGATAAGATTTGCTCTCATTGTCTTCACTCGAAGACACTGGATTTTGGTTGAGCATCACTTCAGTCATCTGACTTTGTTCACATGGACCCTACTTAACAATACGGTGGTTCCTATGACTCAATAAAGAAGAAAAGGAAACTACAAAAAACTATGTCTTCGCACTCCATAGTCTTCAAGTGAATGTCTTCACAAGTCATAATCTTCATCGTGAATGTCTTCACAAACCACCATTGTCTTCATACATTTTTAGGGGTCATCTCTGGTAGGTAAACCGAATCAATGAGGGACTACTACCTGTGTTATCCTGCAATTCTCACAAACACGTTAGTCCCTCAACCAAGTTTGTCGTCAATACTCCAAAACCAACTAGGGGTGGCACTAGATGCACTTACAATCTCCCCCCTTTTTGGTGATTTGATGATAAACTGGTTGAAGTTTTCACGGGGATAAAAGTATGTGAAAGTTAAAGATCATAGGCATTGTCTTCATGTGTTGAAAAAGGCTCCCCCTGAAGATGTGCATATAAGTAGTTTGCTTTTGAATGCAAATGCACATGGCAGATTTTACTTGTGGAGATCCTCTTCATCACACGAAGACAATTCATCATGCATACATAAGGATAATGAAGATAATGAAATGCATAATGAGAAATGGGCTTTTGCAGAATGACCGTGTGCAGAATTTATCATCGCATCACAAAGTATCAGCAAAAGTAGCGGACGACCATCAAGTTTAAGTGTTACAACTCAAGAGCCAAATAGTTTCAAAATAAGAGTTGTAAGAACTTAACAAAAATAGGTAACCACCCCATATGGAGCCGCTTGAAGACTATCAACTCATATGCTTCTCCCCCTTTTGTCAGTAAGGACCAAAAATGTTTGAAGACATAGAGTGTCTAATCATGCTGAGGTGATGAAGATGTTGGAGCAGCAGGGTCGATGTTAGTGTTGAGTGGTGCAGACGGGCTTGGTGCAGCATCATGGTGTAGTGAAGCCATTGCTGGTGAAGTGGCGTCATCTTCTTCATCAATGACTCTTGCAACAACAGTTGCAGCCGAAGATGAATACTCGGAATCTTCAATGGAAGGGGTTGGATGCCAACTTGCAGATTGTGGAGGCCTGGAGTCAAAATTGAATCGCTCTGTGAAGCCATCTTCCCGAAGATCATCTTCAGAACAGAGTAGTGTGAGGCTCTTCCAGGACCGCCGACAGGCTTCATGCGCAACGAATGAATTCTTGGTGGCCAGATTACGAATGCGATTGACATCAAGAAGACTCTGCATCTGACGCTTCAGCTAGTCGTGATGACTATCCTGCTTTTGATGAAGTGGGACAAGTAGCTCTCGGTCGTTGAGGACACAAGGGTGCTTCTGAGGCCTTTGAGCAATAGTACTGGCGGTGGCATCGGTGTTGGCACGATGCCACAGATGTAAATGACCAGCCAGAGGACCATCAAGAGCAGGAGGATTTGGCACATGAATACCTTCAATAGGCTGAGTGAAGCTTTGATGTTCAACATAGTATTCATGGAGTGGCTTCTTGGCAGGCTTAGTGTAGATGGCTTCATATGACATATCAACATCAGGTAGAAACACAACATGATTGCGCACTGAAGGTTGATAGTTGACAGTTGAGTGAAGCTTGATCAAACGCATGACCCATGGTGCATAGAATTTGAGTCCAAACAAATCAATTCCAGAAGCTGCTAGCTGACGAATGAAGCAATCTTGAGTGTTGAACCTGATGCCATTGATGATATAGAAGACCAATGTCTTCATGGCGCCTTCAAGCTTGGCATCAGGAGAATTTCCTTTGATATGCCATAGAGTATGCCTCAAAATGTGATAGAATGTGCGGGGCAGGTACTCGAGGTCCTTGACAAAGAATTCCTTGGGATATTCATCATCATGGGGCAAAGGCTTCATCATACTGAGCATCTGGCGCATATTGGGCTCTGGCTTCTGAAAGATGCTCTGCAATTGATTCTGATGTACCCGGCAACCTGGTTCAAACAACTCACCAGGAGTGGGCATGGAAGTAAGCTCGATGATGTCATGAGCTTTGGCTTCATGATGAACATTGCCTGTCATCGACTCAAGGATCCAAGTCTTCGGATTCCTGTTGTAGCCTCTGATGTGAAGTGTGGTGTAGAACTGCAACAGAAGCTCTTCATTCCAATGCTCCTTATCAGTCACAAACTGGAGCAGCCCAACATCTCTGAAGTAGTCAAGAGCCTCTTCAAGGCATGGTAGCCCAGCAATGACATCACAATTAAGACGCTTATGAGGAAAAATCCTGTCTTGATTGTACAGTATGCAAGAATAATAACTTCGTTGCTCATTGATACGTCTCCAACGTATCTATAATTTTTGATTGTTCTATGCTATTATATTACCCGTTTTGTATGTTTATGGGCTTTACTTTACACTTTTATATCATTTTTGGGACTAACCTATTAACCGGGGGCCCAACCCAAATTGTTGTTTTGTTGCCTATTTCAGTGTTTCAAAGAAAAGGAATATCAAACGGAGTCCAAACGGAATGAAACCTTCGGGAGAGTTATTTTGGAACGGAAGCAATCCAGGAGACTTGGAGTGCACGTAAGGGAAGCAACGAGGAAGCCACGAGGTAGGGAGGCGCGTCCTACCCCCTGGGCGCGCCCCCACCCTCGTGGGCCCCTCGTGGCTCCCCCGACCGACTTCTTTCGCCTATATATGTCCATATTGAAGGAAATATGCCCTAGAGGCAATAATAAAGTTATTATTTATTTCCTCATATCATGATAAATGTTTATTATTCATGCTAGAATTGTATTAACCGGAAACATGATACATGTGTGAATACATAGACAAACATATAGTCACTAGTATGCCTCTACTTGACTAGCTCATTAATCAAAGATGGTTATGCTTCCTAACCATAGACATGTGTTGTCATTTGATTAATGGGATCACATCATTAGAAGAATGATGTGATTGACATGACCCATTTCGTTAGCCTAGCACTTGATCGTTTAGTATGCTGCTATTGCTTTCTTCATGACTTATACATGTTCCTGTAACTATGAGAAATATGCAACTCCCGTTTACCGGTGGAACACTTTGGGTACTACCAAACGTCACAATGTAACTGGGTGATTATAAAGGAGTACTACAGGTGTCTCCAAAGGTACATGTTGAGTTGGCGTATTTCGAGATTAGGTTTTGTCACTCCGATTGTCGGAGAGGTATCTCTGGGCCCTCTCGGTAATGCACATCATTATAAGCAGTGCAAGCAATGTGACCAAATGAGTTGGTTACGGGATGATGCATTACGGAATGAGTAAGGAGACTTACCGGTAACGAGATTGAACTGGGTATTGGATACCGACGATCAAATCTCGGGCAAGTAACATACCGATGACAAAGGGAACAACGTATGTTGTTATGCGGTTTGATCGATAAAGATCTTCGTAGAATATGTAAGAACCAGTATGGGCATCCAGGTCCCGCTATTGGTTATTGACCGAGAATGGTTCTAGGTCATGTCTACATAGTTCTCAAACCCGTAGGGTCCGCACGCTTAACGTTACGATGACAGTTTTATTATGAGTTTATAAGTTTTGATGTACCGAAGTTTGTTCGGAGTCCCGGATGTGATCACGGACATGACGAGGAGTCTCGAAATGGTTGAGACATAAAGATTGATATATTGGATGACTATATTCGGACACCGAAAGTGTTCCGGGTGATTTCGGAGAAAACCGGAGTGCCGGAGGGTTACCGGAACCCCCCCCGGAGAGTTAATGGGCCACATGGGCCTTGGTGGGAAGAGAGAGGGGCGGCCAGGAAGGGCCGCGCGCCCCCTCTCCCTCTGGTCCGAATTGGACTAGGAGGGGGGGGGGGCGCCCCCCTCTTTCCTTCCCCTCCTCTCCCCCTTCCTTCCCCTCCTAGTAGGAGTAGGAAAGGAGGAGTCCTACTCCTACTAGGAGGAGGACTCCTCCTCCTGGCGCGCCCAACAAGGGCCAGCCGGCCTCCCCCTCCTTCCTTTATATACGGGGGCAGGGGGCACCCCATAGACACACAAGTTGATCTACGGATCGTTCCTTAGCCATGTGCGGTGCCCCCCTCCACCATATTCCACCTCGGTCATATCGTCGCGGAGTTTAGGCGAAGCCCTGCGCCGGTAGAGCATCATCATCGTCACCACGCCGTCGTGTTGACAGAACTCATCCCCGAAGCTTTGCTAGATCGGAGCCCGGGGATCGTCATCGAGCTGAACATGTGCTGAACTCGGAGGTGCCGTACGTTCGGTGCTTTGATCGGTCGGATCATGAAGATGTACGACTACATCAACCGCGTTGTCATAACGCTTCCGCTTATGGTCTACGAGGGTACGTGGACACCACTCTCCCCTCTCGTTGCTATGCCATCACCATGATCTTGCGTGTACGTAGGATTTTTTTTGAAATTACTACGTTCCCCAACAGTGCATCCGAGCCTAGGTTTTATGCGTTGATGTTATATGCACGAGTAGAACACAAGTGAGTTGTGGGCGATATAAGTCATACTGCTTACCAGCATGTCATACTTTGGTTCAGCGGCATTGTGAGATGAAGCAGCCCGGACCGACATTACGCGTACGCTTACGTGAGACTGGTTTCACCGCTACGAGCACTCGTTGCTTAAAGGTGACCGGCGGGTGTCTGTCTCTCTCACTTTAGTTGAACCGAGTGTGGCTACGCCCGGTCCTTGCGAAGGTTAAAACAGCACCAACTTGACAAACTATCGTTGTGGTTTTGATGCGTAGGTAAGCACGGTTCTTGCTAAGCCCGTAGCAGCCACGTAAAAATTGCAACAACAAAGTAGAGGACGTCTAACTTGTTTTTGCAGGGCATGTTGTGATGTGATATGGTCAAGACGTGATGCTATATTTTATTGTATGAGATGATCATGTTTTGTAACCGAAGTTATCGGCAACTGGCAGGAGCCATATGGTTGTCGCTTTATTGTATGAAATGCAAACGCCCTGTAATTGCTTTACTTTATCACTAAGCGGTAGCGATAGTCGTAGAAGCAATAGATGGCTTAACGACAACGATGCTACGATGGAGATCAAGGTGTCGCACCGGTGACGATGGTGATCACGACGGTGCTTCGAAGATGGAGATCACAAGCACAAGATGATGATGGCCATATCATATCACTTATATTGATTGCATGTGATGTTTATCCTTTATGCATCTTATCTTGCTTTGATTGACGGTAGCATTTTAAGATGATCTCTCACTTAATAATCAAGAAGTGTTCTCCCTGAGTATGCATCGTTGCGAAAGTTCTTCGTGCTGAGACACCACGTGATGATCGGGTGTGATAGGCTCTACGTTCAAATACAACGGGTGCAAAACAGTTGCACACGCGGAATACTCAGGTCATACTTGACGAGCCTAGCATATACAGATATAGCCTCGGAACACGGAGACCGAAAGGTCGAACGTGAATCATATAGTAGATATGATCAACATAGTGATGTTCACCATTGAAACTACTCCATCTCACGTGATGATCGGACATGGTTTAGTTGATTTGGATCACGTGATCACTTAGATGACTAGAGAGATGTCTGTCTAAGTGGGAGTTCTTAAGTAATATGATTCATTGAACTTAAATTTATCATGAACTTAGTACCTGATAGTATTTTGCTTGTCTATGTTTGTTTGTAGATAGATGGCTCGTGCTGTTGTTCCGTTAAATTTTAATGCGTTCCTTGAGAAAGCAAAGTTGAAAGATGATGGTAGAAATTACACAGACTGGGTCCATAACCTGAGGATTATCCTCATTGCTGCACAGAAAAGTTACGTCCTGGAAGCACCGCTGGGTGCCAGGCCTGCTGCTGATGCAACTGACAACGTTAAGAACGTCTGGCAGAGCAAAGCTGATGACTACTCGATAGTTCAGTGTGCCATGCTTTACGGCTTAGAACTGGGTCTTCAACGACGTTTTGAACGTCATGGAGCATATGAGATGTTTCAGGAGTTGAAGTTAATATTTCAAGCAAATGCCCGGATTGAGAGATATGAAGTCTCCAATAAGTTCTATAGCTGCAAGATGGAGGAGAATAGTTCTGTCAGTGAACACATACTCAAAATGTCTAGGTATAATAATCACTTGATTCAACTGGGAGTTAATCTTCCTGATGATAGTGTCATTGACAGAATTCTCCAATCACTGCCACCAAGCTACAAGAGCTTCGTGATGAACTATAATATGCAAGGGATGAACAAAACTATTCCCGAGCTCTTCGCAATGCTAAAAGCTGCGGAGGTAGAAATCAAAAAGGAGCATCAAGTGTTGATGGTTAACAAGACCACCAGTTTCAAGGAAAAGGGCAAAGGGAAGAAGAAGGGGAACTTTAAAAAGAACAGCAAGCAAGTTGCCGCTCAAGAGAAGAAACCCAAGTCTGGACCTAAGTCTGAAACTGAGTGCTTCTACTACAAGCAGACTGGACACTGGAAGCGGAACTGCCCCAAGTATTTGGCGGATAAGAAGGATGGCAAAGTGAACAAAGGTATATGTGATATACATGTTATTGATGTGTACCTTACTAATGCTCGCAGTAGCACCTGGGTATTTGATACTGGTTCTGTTGCTAATATTTGCAACTCGAAACAGGGACTACGAATTAAGCGAAGATTGGCTAAGGACGAGGTGACGATGCGCGTGGGAAATGGTTCCAAAGTCAATGTGATCGCGGTCGGCACGCTACCTCTACATCTACCATCGGGATTAGTTTTAGACCTAAATAATTGTTATTTGGTGCCAGCGTTGAGCATGAACATTATATCTGGATCTTGTTTGATGCAAGACGGTTATTCATTTAAATCAGAGAATAATGGTTGTTATATTTATATGAGTAATATCTTTTATGGTCATGCACCCTTGAAGAGTGGTCTATTTTTATTGAATCTCGATAGTAGTGATACACATATTCATAGTGTTGAAACCAAAAGATGCAGAGTTGATAACGATAGTGCAACTTACTTGTGGCACTGCCATTTAGGTCATATCGGTGTAAAGCGCATGAAGAAACTCCATACTGATGGGCTTTTAGAATCACTTGATTATGAATCACTTGGTACTTGCGAACCGTGCCTCATGGGCAAGATGACTAAAACGCCGTTCTCCGGAACTATGGAGCGAGCAACTGATTTGTTGGAGATCATACATACTGATGTTTGTGGTCCAATGAATGTTGAGGCTCGCGGCGGGTATCGTTATTTTCTCACCTTCACAGATGATTTGAGCAGATATGGGTATATCTACTTAATGAAACATAAGTCTGAAACATTTGAAAAGTTCAAAGAATTTCAGAGTGAAGTGGAAAATCATCGTAACAAGAAAATAAAGTTTCTACGATCTGACCGTGGAGGAGAATATTTGAGTTACGAGTTTGGTCTACACTTGAAACAATGCGGAATAGTTTCGCAACTCACGCCACCCGGAACACCACAACGAAATGGTGTGTCCGAACGTCGTAATCGTACTTTACTAGATATGGTGCGATCGATGATGTCTCTTACTGATTTACCACTATCGTTTTGGGGTTATGCTTTAGAGACGGCCGCATTCACGTTAAATAGGGCACCATCTAAATCCGTTGAGACGACGCCTTATGAACTGTGTTTTGGCAAGAAAGCAAAGTTGTCGTTTCTTAAAGTTTGGGGCTGCGATGCTTATGTGAAGAAACTTCAACCAGATAAGCTCGAACCCAAATCGTAGAAATGTGTCTTCATAGGATACCCAAAAGAGACTATTGGGTTCACCTTCTATCACAGATCTGAGGGCAAGATTTTCGTTGCTAAAATCGGATCCTTTCTAGAGAAGGAGTTTCTCTCGAAAGAAGTGAGTGGGAGGAAGTAGAACTTGATGAGATAACTATATCTACTCCCTTGTTGGAAAGTAGTTCATCACAAGAACCGGTTCCTGTGACAACTACACCAACTAGTGAGGAAGCTAATGATATTGATCATGAAACTTCAGATCAAGTTTCTACTGAACCTCGTAGGTCTACCAGAGTAAGATCCACACCAGAGTCGTACAGTAATCCTATTCTGGAAGTCATGTTACTTGACCATGATGAACCTACGAACTATGAGGAAGCGATGATGAGCCCAGATTCCGCAAAATGGCTAGAGGCCATGAAATCTGAGATGGGATCCATGTATGAAAACAAAGTATGGACTTTGGTTGACTTGCCCGATGATCGGCAAGCCATTGAGAATAAATGGATCTTTAAGAAGAAGACTGACGCTGATGGTAATGTAAATGTCTATAAAGCTCGACTTGTTGCGAAAGGTTTTCGACAAGTTCAAGGGGTTGACTACGATGAGACTTTCTCACCCGTAGCGATGCTTAAGTCTGTCCGAATCATGTTAGCTATTGCTGCATTTCATGATTATGAAATTTGGCAAATGGATGTCAAAACTGCATTCTTGAATGGATTTCTGGAAGAAGAGTTGTATATGATGCAACCAGAAGGTTTTGTTGATCCAAAAGGTGCTAACAAAGTGTGCAAGCTCCAGCGATCCATTTATGGACTGGTGCAAGCATCTCGGAGTTGGAATAAACGTTTTGATAGTGTGATCAAAGCATATGGCTTTATACAGACTTTTGGAGAAGCCTGTATTTACAAGAAAGTGAGTGGGAGCTCTGTAGCATTTCTGATTTTATGTGTAGATGACATATTATTAATTGGAAATGATATAGAATTTCTGGATAGCATAAAGGGATACTTGAATAAAAGTTTTTCAATGAAAGACCTCGGTGAAGCTGCTTACATATTGGGCATCAAGATCTATAGAGATAGATCAAGACGCTTAATAGGACTTTCACAAAGCACATACCTTGACAAAATTTTGAAAAATTCAAAATGGATCAGGCAAAGAAAGGTTTCTTGCCTGTGCTACAAGGTGTGAAGTTGAGTCAAACTCAATGCCCGACCACAGCAGAAGATAGAGATAAAATGAAAGATGTTCCCTATGCTTCAGCCATAGGCTCTATCATGTATGCAATGTTGTGTACCAGACCTGACGTATGCTTAGCAATAAGCTTGGCAGGAAGGTACCAAAGTAATCCAGGAGTGGATCACTGGACAGCGGTCAAGAACATCCTGAAATACCTGAAAAGGACTAAGGATATGTTTCTCGTATATGGAGGTGACAAAGAGCTAGTCGTAAATGGTTACGTTGATGCAAGCTTTGACACTGATCCGGACGATTCTAAATCGCAAACCGGATACGTGTTTTTATTAAACGGTGGAGCTGTAAGTTGGTGCAGTTCTAAACAAAGCGTCGTGGCGGGATCTACATGTGAAGCGGAGTACATAGCTGCTTCTGAAGCAACAAATGAAGGAGTTTGGATGAAGGAGTTCATTACCGATCTAGGTGTCATACCTAGTGCATCGGGACCAATGAAGATCTTCTGTGACAATACTGGTGCAATTGCTTTGGCAAAGGAATCCAGATTTCACAAGAGGACCAAGCACATCAAGAGACGCTTCAATTCCGTTCGGGATCAAGTCCAAGTGGGAGACATAGAGATTTGCGAAATACATACAGATCTAAATGTTGCAGACCCGTTGACTAAGCCTTTCTCACGAGCAAAACATGATCAACACCAAGACTCCATGGGTGTTAGAATCATTACTATGTAATCTAGATTATTGACTCTAGTGCAAGTGGGAGACTGAAGGAAATATGCCCTAGAGGCAATAATAAAGTTATTATTTATTTCCTCATATCATGATAAATGTTTATTATTCATGCTAGAATTGTATTAACCGGAAACATGATACATGTGTGAATACATAGACAAACATATAGTCACTAGTATGCCTCTACTTGACTAGCTCATTAATCAAAGATGGTTATGTTTCCTAACCATAGACATGTGTTGTCATTTGATTAATGGGATCACATCATTAGAAGAATGATGTGATTGACATGACCCATTTCGTTAGCCTAGCACTTGATCGTTTAGTATGCTGCTATTGCTTTCTTCATGACTTATACATGTTCCTGTAACTATGAGAAATATGCAACTCCCGTTTACCGGTGGAACACTTTGGGTACTACCAAACGTCACAACGTAACTGGGTGATTATAAAGGAGTACTAAAGGTGTCTCCAAAGGTACATGTTGAGTTGGCGTATTCCGAGATTAGGTTTTGTTACTCCGATTGTCGGAGAGGTATCTCTGGGCCCTCTCGGTAATGCACATCATTATAAGCCTTGCAAGCAATGTGACCAAATGAGTTGGTTACGGGATGATGCATTACGGAACGATTAAAGAGACTTACCGGTAACGAGATTGAACTGGGTATTGGATACCGACGATCAAATCTCGGGCAAGTAACATACCGATGACAAAGGGAACAACGTATGTTGTTATGCGGTTTGACCGATAAAGATCTTCGTAGAATATGTAGGAACCAGTATGGGCATCCAGGTTCCGCTATTGGTTATTGACCGAGAATGGTTCTAGGTCATGTCTACATAGTTCTCGAACCCGTAGGGTCCGCACGCTTAACGTTACGATGACAGTTTTATTATGAGTTTATAAGTTTTGATGTACCGAAGTTTGTTCAGCGGATGTGATCACGGACATGACGAGGAGTCTCGAAATGGTCGATACATAAAGATTGATATATTGGACGACTATATTCGGACACCGGAAGTGTTCCGGGTGATTTCGGAGAAAACCGGAGTGCCGGAGGGTTACGGAACCCCCCCGGAGAGTTAATGGGCCACATGGGCCTTGGTGGGAAGAGAGAGGGGCGGCCAGGAAGGGCCACGCGCCCCCTCTCCCTCTGGTCCGAATTGGACTAGGAGGGGGGCGGCGCCCCCCTCTTTCCTTCCCCTCCTCTCCCCCTTCCTTCCCCTCCTAGTAGGAGTAGGAAAGGAGGAGTCCTACTCCTACTAGGAGGAGGACTCCTCCTCCTGGCGCGCCCAACAAGGGCCGGCCGGCCTCCCCCTCCCTCCTTTATATACGGGGGCAGGGGGCACCCCATAGACACACAAGTTGATCTACGGATCGTTCCTTAGCCGTGTGCGGTGCCCCCCTCCACCATATTCCACCTCGGTCATATCGTCGCGGAGTTTAGGCGAAGCCCTGCGCCGGTAGAGCATCATCATCGTCACCACGCCGTCGTGCTGACGGAACTCATCCCCGAAGCTTTGCTGGATCGGAGCCCGGGGATCATCATCGAGCTTAACGTGTGCTGAACTCGGAGGTGCCGTACGTTCGGTGCTTGGATCGGTCGGATCGTGAAGACGTACGACTACATCAACCGCGTTGTCATAATGCTTCCGCTTACGGTCTACGAGGGTACATGGACAACACTCTCCCCTCTCGTTGCTATGCCATTACCATGATCTTGCGTGTACGTAGGATTTTTCTTTGAAATTACTACGTTCCCCAACACATATACCCTAAGAACTTCGGAGAGCACAATAGATCGGGAGTTCCGCCGCCGCAAGCCTATGTAGCCACCAAAAACCAATCGGGACCCTGTTTCAGCACCCTGCCGGAGGGGGGATCCCTCACCGGTGGCCATCTTCATCATCCCGGCGCTCTCCATGATGAGGAGGGAGTAGTTCACCCTCGGGGCTGAGGGTATGTACTAGTAGCTATGTGTTTGATCTCTCCCTCTCTCTCTCTCTCGTGTTCTTGAGGTGATACGATCTTGATGTATCACGAGCTTTGCTATTATAGTTGAATCTTATGATGTTTCTCCCCTTCTACTCTCTTGTGATGAATTGAGTTTTCCCCTTGAAGTTGTCTTGTCGGATTGAGTCTTCAAGGATTTGAGAACGTTTGATGTATGTCTTGCATGTGCTTGTCTGTGGTGACAATGGGATATTCACGTGATCTACTTGATGTATGTTTTGGTGATCAACTTGCGGGTTCAGTGACCTTGTGAACTTATGCATAGGGGTTGGCACACGTTTTCGTCTTGACTCTCCGATAGAAACTTTGGGGCACTAAGTACTTTGTGTTGGTTTGAATAGATGAATCTGAGATTGTGTGATGCATATCGTATAATCATACCCACAGATACTTGAGGTGACATTGGAGTATCTAGGTGACATTAGGGTTTTGGTTGATTTGTGTCTTAAGGTGTTATTCTAGTACGAACTCTATGATAGATCAAACGGAAAGAATAGCTTCGTGTTGTTTTACTACGTACTCTTGAATAGATCGATCAGAAAGGATAACTTTGAGGTGGTTTCGTACCCTACCATAATCTCTTCGTTTGTTCTCCGCTATTAGTGACTTTGGAGTGACTCTTTGTTGCATGTTGAGGCATAGTTATATGATCCAGTTATGTTATTATTGTTGAGAGAACTTGCACTAGTAATGAACCCTAGGCCTTGTTTCCTAGCATTGCAATACCGTTTACGCTCACTTTTATCATTAGTTACCTTGCTGTTTTTATATTTTCAGATTACAAAAACCGATATCTACCATCCATATTGCACTTGTATCACCATCTCTTCGCCGAACTAGTGCACCTGTACAATTTACCGTTGTATTGGGTGTGTTGGGGACACAAGAGACTCTTTGTTATTTGGTTGCAGGGTTGCTTGAGAGAGACCATCTTCATCATACGCCTCCCACGGATTGATAAACCTTAGGTCATCCACTTGAGGGAAATTTGCTACTGTCCTACAAACCTCTGCACTTGGAGGCCCAACAACGTCTATAAGAAAAAAGTTGTGTAGTAGACATCACTCATGGCTCCAGAACCTATCTGAGGCAATCTTTGGCTTCTTGTAGGGGTTCTTGTCGCTATCAAAGAAAGTATTGTGCTCTCTGAAGCTTAACACATTGAAGGAGCCTTGGGTAGTTGTAGCACTGGGAAGCCTTGGCAATCTTGGCTTCGACTTCTGTGTTTGAGGCCTCTGCTCCACAAGTCATATTGTGGACCTGGAGCAGTGGGTGGAACCAGAATGGGCCATCTATAGTGACAAGCTCACCACCGCGATTGTAAGAACATTCCATAGTGTGTGGCACTGGTGGAGGAACAACTATTTCAGTAGTGGTTGGCTGCACATTATCTTCAGTTGCAGTATTGGCTTTAGGCTCCACATTGTCTTCAGCCATGACAACATCATTGACTTGTGTTGGTGGTGGCAGCCTCATTCGCTTCAACTTCCATAGCTTCATTAACGGGGGGGGGGGGGGGGGGGGGGGAGGGCCTGGCACAATCACGTATTCTTGCACAATTGGATCATTGGTAGGGGGAATGACTTCACGTTCTTCTTCTCTTTCTTCATCGCTTGATGCAGCCAGAATGTCTTTAGCCGCTTTGGCTTCAGATTCATGAGCAGACTCGGAAGGGATGACTTCAGGGAACACTTGACGTGCTACTGATCTGGTGTGTTGCACATCCTCTTCACGAATGCTCGATGATACGTCTCCGTCGTATCTATAATTTTTGATTGTTCCATGCCAATAATGTACAACTTTCATATACTTTTGGCAACTTTTTATATTATTTTGGGACTAACATATTGATCCAGTGCCCAGTGCCAGTTCCTGTTTGTTGCATGTTTTATGTTTCGCAGAAAACCCATATCAAACGGAGTCCAAACGGGATAAAAACGGACGGAGAATATTTTTGGAATATTTGTGAGATTTGGGAAGTAAAATCAACGCGAGACGGTGCCCGAGGGGGCCACGAGGCAGGGGGCGCGCCCCAGGGGGCAGGCGTGCCCCTGACCCTCGTGGGCACCCCGTAAGGCGGTTGCTGCTCATATTTTGCTGCAAGAAAGCTAATTTTCGGAAAAAAATCTTGCCAAAGGTTTCAATCCAATCAGAGTTACGAATCTCCGGATATATAAGAAACGGTGAAAGGGCAGAATCTGGGAATGCACAAACAGAGAGAGACAGAGAGACAGATCTAATCTCGGAGGGGCTCTCGCCCCTCCCACGCCATGGATACCATGGACCAGAGGGGAAACCCTTCTCCCATCTAGGGAGAAGGTCAAGGAAGAAGAAGAAGGGGGCTCTCTCCCCCTCGCTTCCGGCGGCGCCAAAATGCCGCCGGGGGCCATCATCATCACCGCGATCTATACCAACACCTCCGCCATCTTCACCAACATCTCCATCACCTTCTCCCATCTATATTCAGCGGTCCACTCTCCCGCAACCAGATGTACCCTCTACTTGAATATGGTGCTTTATGCTTCATATTATTATCCAATAATGTGTTGCCATCCTATGATGTCTGAGTAGATTTTTGTTGTCCTATCGGTGATTGGTGAATTGCTATGATTGGTTTAATTTGTTTGTGGTTATGTTGCTGTCCTATGGCGCTCTCCATATCGCGCAAGCGTGATGGATTCCCGCTATAGGGTGTTGCAATACGTTCATGATTCGCTTATAGTGGGTTGCTTGAGTGACAGAAGCATAAAACCCGAGTAAGGGGGTTGTGGCGTATGGGATAAAGGGGACTTGATACTTTAATGCTATGATTGGGTTTTACCTTAATGATCTTTAGTAGTTGCGGATGCTTGCTAGAGTTCCAATCATAAGTGCATATGATCCAAGAAGAGAAAGTATGTTAGCTTATGCCTCTCCCACATAAAACTTGCTATCGGTCTAGTAAAGTAGTCAATTGCTTAGGGACAATCTCGCAACTCCTACCACCACTTTTCCACACTCGCTATATTTACTTTATTGCTTCTTTATCTAAATAGCCCTAGTTTATATTTACGTGCTCTTTATTATCTTGCAAACCTATCCTATCACACCTGCAAAGTACCTCTAGTTTCATACTTGTTTTAGGTAAAGCAAACGCTAAGCATGCGTAGAGTTGTATCGGTGGTCGATAAAACTTGAGGGAATATTTGTTCTACCTTTAGCTCCTCATTGGGTTTGACACTCTTACTTATCGAAAGAGGCTACAATTGATCCCCTATACTTGTGGGTTATCAAGACCTTTTTCTGGCGCCGTTGCCGGGGAGTCATAGCGTGGGGTGAATATTCTCGTGTGTGCTTGTTTGCTTTATCAATAAGTAATTTTTATTTGTTGTTCTTAGTTGTTGTTTATCTTTAGTTATGGATATGGAACATGAAATACCAAAAAAATTAGGTGTACTTGCTACTCATGGAGATGGGGAACCTCCTAAAACCCTCGATGCTGGTTATGTGAAAAATATTATGTACTATTTTGATAATCCTGAGAAAACCCCATTCAATTATGTTATGGGAGACACGTTGGATCAATGTGAATACTTTAAGGATTATCGCTTGACACAAAAAGGGAAACTATTATGGGATCAAATTCATATGTTGCATTGGTATGCTCGGGAACTATGCTTGAGATATGATTATACTTGTTGCTCTAGGATGAAGGCTCCACACCTTCCCTTTTCATGCAAATTCAATGATAATAAAACCTTAGCTTCTTATGCTAATGATATATATGGTTACTATGATGTGGAACAAATAGAAGAATTCGTTGCTTTTATGGGTGCTTATGAAATTTAATCTTTGTTTAAAGAGTGTGAAAATCTTGATGATGCTGTTTACAGACCTGAAAATTTTGCTATACTTAATATTGCTGTGAGAATTATGAATTCAATTCTGATATTGATGATTTTATTGAGAGAGTCTCCGCTGTTCAAGAAGAGACTAATATTTTGCAGGAGTCTATGGAAGAAGAAATTGATGAAACTGTGAGCTCATTGGATGAAAAAGATGATAAGGAGAGCGAAGAGCAAAAGGAGGAAGAGCGGATTAGCTACCCGTGCCCACCTTCTAATGAGAGTAACTCTTCAACTCATACATTGTTTAATTTCCCTTCGTGCTTACCGAAGGATGATTGCTATGATGATTGTTATGATCCTGTTGATTCTCTCGAAATACCCCTTTTTGATGATGTTTGCTATGCTTGTGGTCAAGATGCCAATATGAATTATGCTTATGGAGATGAACTTGCTATAGTTCCATATGTTAAACATGAAATTGTTGCTATTGCACCCACGCATGATAGTCCTATTATCTTTTTGAATTCTCCAAACTACACTATATCGGAGAAGTTTGTGCTTATTAAGGATTATATTGATGGGTTGCCTTTTACCATTGCACATGATGATTTTGGTAGATATAATATGCATGTGCTTGCTGCTCCTACTTGCAATCTCTACTCCTAATGGAGTAGTTGGTAGTCTCCGCCGGTCAATTTTCGTCCCACCTTCGTTGGTTTTTTTCGTCCCACCTTCGCTGGTTTTTTTTCATAGATTTTTTTCGTCCCCTCCCCCCACTTCATCGGTTTATATCAGGTAATAATTCTTGCGCTTTCTTTGGTAGGTGCTCATTTAATTCTTGGGTAATTAAGGATTCAAAAATCACATCATGATTTGCTTACCTTCTTACATGAGATCACCTTCCCACCAAAAAACCGAATTGGTTTCCATTTGGTTTTTATATCCATAATATTTACCGAATTATGAATTAAATACTTGCATTATAATTTCCGATCACCTTGTACGTGCAACGGGGCATCTCTACTCCTAATGTCTCTAATCCAAATAATAACTTTCTTATCATTTGCAAACTTTCCTAACCAGACACATCACAAAATAGGCAGGCAGATATCACGTTACGAAACAATAAAACCTTATTTTTATAAAAACCAACTAACTTTCCTAACGCATCGATTGTTATCTTTCCTAATCGTACATTATCGTTTCACTTCGTATTGTTCCCAAGCGATCGATCGATCAAATATTTGGTTTCCTTTCTTTCGCCTTTATTATTCCCCCCTTATCTCCATCCCTCGTTAAAAAGGAAAAAGGGGATTCGAACGATCCCCCACCTTGCATCTCAGGAACAAAAATCTTCCCCTCCTGCGCCTCGACGCTTCCGCCCGCCGCCCCACGCCTCGGATGGCTGGATGCAGCCGTCTGCACCTACACGTGTTTCTGCGCCCCCTGCCTCTGCCGGTGCCCTTCGCTCCCCCCTCCTCCCTTACCCTCCCACCTCCTCCCCTCGTTTCTTCACCACGGCGTTGTGGCGCAGTACCGGGAAGACTTGGCTGCAGGTCGCGGCGCAACTACATGGTGGGACGTGGATATTTAGAGCATCTGCACCCCGGCCCTGCTATCCTAACCCTCAAATATCGCTTCAAGATCCGTGCGACACAATTAACTTTTTATATGAAAATTTCTCTTTTTTGTTTCTCCCATATAAAACATATCTTCAAGTTCAAACCTATGCAGCGTGGCAATGCTTTCTAACTAGAATCTAGGATAAATCTTTCAGAATTTTTTGTCTGACATAAATACTAAAAATATGATTTTTTTAATCAAACAAAATGTATTTTGTATATTTATGTTTGACAAAAAAATCTGAAAGATTTATCCTACATTCTACTTAGAAAGCTTGACCATGCTGCATAGGTTTGAACTTGAAGATATGTTTTGTGTGGGAGAAACAAAAAAGAGAAATGTACTTGCATGAATCGCGATGTGGAAAATGAATGGCTAGATAGAGAGGGCCTGGGTGCAGGTGCTCTATTATATATTTCCCCTACATGGTGCTCATCGGCGCGACGACTTCGTCATTAACAGCACGCTGTGACGGGTCATGCTCGGCACCACCACGCTCGTCGGCCGATCCAAGGCAAGGCGGCGGCGTCAGCATGAGGCGTAGGAGATGTATGAGGATGCGTGGAAGGCCAACATCCCAAACTTCAGGACTCTCTTTGTTCCATCGAGGACACCATCACAGGTGCGTCAATCTCAGTCCTCTCCCATCGTTGTCATTAATTTTTGGTAGACTGTCCCTCTCTGTATTAGTGCTTGTGTTAATCTTGATTTATTCAGCGTACACTGCTTAGTTTTCTTGTGAGATTGATTAGGTTCATATTTCGATTTTAATGGAGAATGAATGATTTTTTTGATCAAGTGGAGAATAAAACCATGGCAAACAATATATGCAATCGGTTTGACAGCAGGTTGATTAAAACCATGGTAGACAATGTACTTTGAGAATCGCTGGAGCAATATATTTTCCCGTGTGGATTAAAAAATCCTTAGTCATATAACAGTAAAAAGGACTATCGATAGATAATTAATCCTCTTTTTTAATAGTTTTTTACTTTCTAACATGACATTCTAAAACATGTTCATGATACCTGAAATGCCTATAAGTTATGAAGAGATTTGAAACGAGTATATTTCTGAAATCAGTATTTCAGCTGGCAGATGTCTGTGGCTGACGGCAAAATGCACATGCAGCAAAGCTGGCTTGCCTCGGGAGCTATCAAACCTGGGTAGCAAAGTAGATTGAAAAAGTGGATTGACTAGCAACAGACGCACACATAAGATAGCTGATTGGATAGCCACTGACACGTAAACATGCATTTTGTTTATATTTCTTCAACACACTGATTACAATGCTATTTCTATATTTCAAGAAGTAACTATTAATATTTTATCAATGTTTATCTCCTAGCCTTATCTTTATTAACTGGTGGTCAGTTATCTTAATTATTTGCTGGTCAGAATTCTTCTGCATTTGTTGTTGTCTTATTGGCATAATCATTCAGTCATATTTTCTAGACTGTGTTGATTTCATGATTATTTATTGTATGTGCGTTGCACAAACTATGTATCACCTTAATATGTTCGTGATTATCTTATTTTATAGCTTCTTTAGTTGACTGAATATCTCCAAAGTTTCTAACTTACAATATCTGCTCACAGAGAGGAAGAGAGGAGCTTACTATAGGATGCTAAGATCTTTCTTCACTGCCAAAGAGAGGAGTGAGGTATTCGTGCTTTTGTTCATTTGCAGGACCATTGTTTCTTTCGTTTTTGTTTCTTATAACCACATCAGTGAAATCCTCTTTTGTTGCCAGGAACGTAGCCACGATATCCTGGCCGGTGATGCTACATGAAGATCATGCAAAAAATTGTCAAGTTAGGGCATTGTCGGCATAGGAACACCGGACTAGCGTGTGTGACGACGGCGTCAGGCAGGTTTTGACCACAACCCACTTTACAGGTGGACAGGTAGGGTCAACCACATGACTGGGTGATGTGGTGCACGAGTAGGCTAGGAAGAATAAGAATAGGAAGGACTGTAGTTGAGAGAAGATAATGCCATATTGTCATCTTAACTGAAGGTTGGGCACCTGACGATGCTTGTCAATCAGAACTCTGAAGGTATATTGTGTGATGCTTGTCAACCAGAACTCTGTAGGTTTTATGTCTTACACTTTTGACTTACATACATTACTGAATTAAAGAGATAGCAATGTTCAGGAGAAGATGCAGTGCTGCAAACAACTCATCATTCTCATAGTAGCTAGCAAATCATTTTATATTATATGAGTTATTCTACTCTTCATCTGTAATATTACTATTTTTGGATAGTTGTAGTATTTATTTCTGTTCAGTTTTAATAGAATATACTTCAGGTTTGCATGGTGAGATGTCTTCAACAAAGGAGAGATCACTAGTAGAAAAGGTGGCAAAGGTCCAGGCCGGGTCAGCCCATTAGTCCCGGTTCAGTCAAGAACCGGGACCCATGGGGGCATTGGACCCGGTTCGTGAGCCCCCGGGGCCGGCTGGGCCACGTGGGCCAATGGTCCCGGTTCGTCTGGACCTTTTGGTCCCGGTTGGTGGGACGAACCGGGACCAATGGGCCTCGCTCCTGGCCCACCACCATTGGTCCCGGTTGGAGGCTCAAATCGGGACCAACGGCTAAATAATGCAGAAAACAAAACAAAAAAATGAAAAAAAAATAAAAATAGCAAGAAAGAAAACAAAAAAACAAAAAAAATGTTTTCAAATTTGAAAACTAATGGCACTAATAGAAAGTTTATAATTTTTCTAAAACTAAAAGCAAAAAGAATTAAAAAATAAAGCAAAAAACAAAAGAAAATAAATAATGCAGAAAACAAAACAAAGAAACTGGAAAAAAAATAAAAATAGCAAGTAAGTATTTTGTTGTAAGTAGAAACAAAAAAAAAATAAAAATAGCAAGAATGAAAACAAAAAAACAAAAAAAGTGTTTTCAAATTTGAAAACTAATGGCACTAACAGAAAGTTTATAATTTTTCTAAAACTAAAAGCAAAAAGAATTACAAAATAAAGCAAAAAACCAAAGAAAATAAATAACCAGAAAACAAAACAAAAAAACTGGAAAAAATAAAAATAGCAACAATAAGTATTTGTTGTAAGTAGAAACAAAATAAAATAAATAAAGCAAGAAAGAATACAAAAAAACAAAAAAAGTGTTTTCAAATTTAAAAACTAATGGCACTAACAGAAAGTTTATAATTTTTCTAAAACTAAAAGCAAAAAGAATTAAAAAATAAAGAAAAAAACAAAAGAAAATAAATAATGCAGAAAACAAAACAAAAAACTGGAAATAAAATTAAAATAGCAACAATAAGTAAAGAAAACAAAAAAAATAAAAAAAGTGCCTCCTACTGAGCCCTCACGGCCTGAATACGAGTAAAAACCCATCAATGGGCCAGGATTCACGTCCATAGTAAGCCTAGTAGGCCCACAGGCACATAGAGACAGATTAGGCCCGAAAGCCAGCTTTAGAGAGGAGCTGGAGATGGTTGGTGCATCGCACCTTGTAAACAGGTGCGGTTCTCTCTCAGCTAGCGAGGTGGGACTAAACTCCCACCACCACGCCGTTGTGCAAGGCCCATTGGTCCCAGTTGGTGGCACCAATCGGGACTAAAGGGGTGCATTAGTCCCGGTTCATGAGACCAACCGGGACCAATGCACCCTTTAGACCCGGTTGGTGCCACCAACCGGGGCCAAAGGCCGCCGCTTCCCGCCCTTTGGGCTGCCGAAAAGAGGCCTTTGGTCCCGGTTGGTGGCACCAACCGGGAGTAAAGGCGGCATTGGTCCCGGTTGGCCTCACGAACCGGGACCAATGCTTTGCCTATATAAGCAGCACTCGTGAAAATTTGATTCAGTTCCTTCTTCCCCGCGCTCGACGCCGCCAGGCTGCCCGTCTCCGCCTCGCTGTCGCTGTCATCGCCCCGCGCCGTCCCGCGTCGCCCCGACGCCGCCGTCGCCGCCCCGCGCCATTGTCGCCCCGCCCCGACGCCGTCGCCGCCCCGCGCCGTCCCGCGCCGCCCTGTCGCCGTCGCCGTCGCCGCGCCCCTCACGCCGTGGCCATCCCGTGAGCAATTTTTTTGCTAATTTAATTTGATGTAGTAGTTAATTTAGATGTGTAGTATAATTTAGATGTGTAGTTAATTAAGTTAGATTTTGTTGTTAGATTTTTTTGTAGTTCATAGATTTTTTTGTTAGATGTGTAGTTCATAGATTTTTTTTTCATATTGTGTAATTTGTTCATATTTTGTTAGATTTTTTTTTCTGTTAATAGTTTTTTAGTGATATTATTGTTGAATATGCATGTTTGTATGTTCGTATATATGCAAAGATCGAATATGTCAATTTTTTATGATTTTTTTCTGTTCATAGAATTTTTATGATTTTTTTCTGTTTTAATTTTGTTCATAGAATTTTAATGATTTTTTTGTTCATAGAATTTTCTTTCTCAATTTATGTATATGTTCATATTGTGTATGTATAGGAAAATTGTGCATGATCAAAGTCATTTATGAATATGTTCATATTTAGAATAGAGGAAAAAGGAAAATAAGAAGAGAAAGTGTTTGATATAATTAGTTAGAAAAAAATAGAACTATATTTAAACTAGTTTATTTTTAGTAAGTATTACTTTATTTTATTTATAGTAAGTGCTTCATATATAGTTGAACTAGCTAGTTGATTTAATAAACCAATTTATTTTACTATATATAGAAGTAGTTTATTTTTAGTAAGTACTACTTTATTTATTTATAGTAAGTGCTTAGTAGTTGAACTAGTTGATTTAATTAATAAAACTACTTTATTTAACTATATATAGAAGTAGTTCCCGCATCAACATCGACGATGCCTATCCCGCATCCTCATCGTCGTCGACTCGGCGGTGGAGGCCTGCTTGATCAGGGCCATGTTCGGGACTGGGCTCCGCCAGGCTGGTATTGGGAGGTGCTACTTTCTGGGGGACGTAGGTTGGTGAGGAGGCAGCCCGTTGTTGACCCAATCCTTGTTTGGTGGCGGTCGCGTGGGCCAGTGACGGTGCCGAGGCTTCCGGACACCGCGGTAGTGGTACATCACCGTGTCAGCGAGGAGGACGAGCACGTCCGTTGCTACATGGTTGCGTTGGAGGGCAGGTTCGACAATACCTAGCAGGTTCTTCATGGATCTCACTGGAGCTATGATCCTGTGATCGCTCCTTATCTTTGGGTGTCCACCGCCCGCGACGATACCCGTCGGGCGCTACGGTTCTAGCTGTATTAATTAGTGATGCTATATGTATGATAGTATTCGAGGAGTATTCGATGATGTACGGACATAAGAGATGATGTACTTTTGGTTATACTTGAATGCATGCTAATTTGAATACTACTTTATTTTATGATTTGATTTTGCTTATTGAATGCTTATATTGGAAAAGTACTCCTACTTTGAATGCTAAAATTGAAGAGCACTCTATGCAGAAATCTATGAGCCCCCTCCATCATCCACTCAGTCGTGGGGGTAACTTCTCCTTCATTCCCGTGTGCTAGACAATTTGGTGTAATAATGCACTCGGAAATGAAAGGTGGAGCTACGTACCATCACCGATAGTCAACCCATGATTAATAATAATGATCTAATTTAGGTTTTTAGTACATACATTTAATTGTACAAGTTTAATATTTAAATTATGAACTTAGGCCAGAAATGTCGTACTCGGACGATGAAAACCGCCCGGGGAGTGCGACTGGTGCCACGACGACCGAGGTATGTGCGACAGGTTTATTGAGCTGGACGAAGATCGGCGCTTCAGCATTAAGCTCGAGGAGACCTTCGATGTTCATACGGTACACAACAACGACAATAGTTTTTTCGTAATTAAGCACGACTTCAACTATTTTAACGTGTATTTTTCATCTTTTCCAATTCGACTAGCTTATCCCATGCTATGCAAGATGCTATGTCTTGGAGAGGATGGGTTTTGAAGACCATGAAAGTATGGAAACCCAAAAAATTCTCCTAAGGACCCATCATGGTGTGGATTTTAAAGTAAAGTTATACAATGCTGAGAGTGTAACCCATTTTGGTTGCAAAAATTGGGAAGCACTTTGCAAGATGTATGGTTTTGATGAGGGTATGCTTGTCACCATGGATCTTGGTGATCCTACAATCCAGCAAGACAATATGGGCATTTGGATCCTTGTGGATACACCTCCAATTCTTCCTCCATGTGAGCTTAACATAGTTATTAAGTAATTTATATTGTTTATTTCAAAATAGTTGACAGCTTATTTTCATTGACATCTTATTTTCATTCTTCAAAGAATGAGCGGAAGATGGTAGACAAATCCCACTACACCGATAGCTCCGAATTAACTTATAAGGAGAAAAATCATCTAATCGCATTTTGTACTGATCTTGAGAATTACAATGTCTACAATCGAACTCCTCAACATTATGGTCAATACGTGCCACTAGTGCACGTGTTGAACTACAGTAACTACCATGGAGATACCCTGGTAAGATTTTTTACTATTACAACATCCCTGCATCTTTTTAAATACTTCTAAAACTAGTACGTCATTGCTAACTACGAAGTTATTACTATGTTTTTCAACAGATAACCCCGAATGATTGTGTACCTCATCTGATGTATACGCACGGTCGCCTTGATGTTTTGAACATACAACCAGGTCGTCCTACGAGTCTCAACTGTCCATACCGGATTTCTAAAAAAAGTGGAGACATGACAATCAAAGAATGGAAAAAATGTATGGACAGTCGTAAGGAGCTTCTTGAAAGCAAAAGGAGGCGAAGCGCAAGAATTGGAGACAGGATGATCTCCATTCTTCATAATGGAGAGTCAGGGTCTATATTGTTTTATGCTATTTTACCTTAAGGGTGTTTAGATCCTACCTGATACTGATGATCATGTGCTAAGAACAATTATGTAGGGTTGGGTTCGATGACTATGAGGATGATGATCGTATGACTTGTTATTAATAACGAGTAGAAGTTGTATGATGATGCATGATTAGTAGGACTTGTTATTATATATGATGATGTATGATGCGAGCATGCATGAGTTATTATATATCAGTGGGTGAAATGAACATAGCAGTAGCGTTGGTAAACCAAGGACGAAGATATAAGAGAGGACACTCCTCTCTATTAGCTAGCTAATAACAACCTAAAATTAACCCCCAAAACCCCTAAACCAGCCACTTTTTAAAATAAAATAAAAACCTCAGCTCCAGCTAGCTGCTGACACGTGGAAGCCTTTTGGTTCCGGTTCATGTCACCAACCGGGACCAAAGGCCCCCTTGCCTGGGCTGCTCGCATTGGCCACGTGGAGGCCCATCTGTCCCGGTTCGTGTTAGAACCGGGACTAAAGGGGGGAGGCATAAGTAACGACCCTTTAGTCCCGGTTGAAGAACCGGGACAAAAGGCCCTCACCAACCGGGACAAATGCCCTGTTTTTTACTAGTGGATGTACTGGTTATAGATTTTTGGCTGGCTCCCGGGGCCAATTTTTTAAATGAAAAAAAAACAATACAAATTTTTTGGTGTACTTAGTCACATCCAAATGCCACCTGCAAATTTTGAGGCAAAAAGGTAAAATATTTTGGCTTGTACAAAAAAAAAACAAATCGAACACCAAAAGTTACCCAAAAATGTCATCCCAAATTTGTTTGTTTTGCTGACGTAACACTGCCGTCGCATGAAAATTGTCATGTATGTTTGCGACACTAATACAATCATCAACAAAAAATTTCGGAATTTTTTGAAAACATTTAATATTGTTTTTCGCGTTACTGTTCACCCCAGAGCCAAAACGCCAGCCCCATACAACTGAAGATAAATGTTCTTGATCTGTGTCGCTTGGATAAGAGATCTGATGATGCTACTTCAGAACATTACGTGGTCTATAATCCATGACATTCTGATGGTTGCATAGATTAGAGAGAAATATGGACAAGGTATTGTCCTTTTTCTTGCAATCTTAGTGTTAAATAATTACTGTGTACCTTAGTACCCATATATTGTTGGAATTTCACCTATAGATCAATCACATCAAATCACACAGAACACATACGCACAAAAATATTATGTCTAAGGGCCCTCGTCGTGCCCTTCTTTTTCCACTTTATTTCTCTTTTTCGTCTTTTCTTTACATGCTGATTCCAACGTAGATAACATTTTTGTATAGCAAAGGTGATAGCTAGATCATACAATATGCGATCTGCATGCCTAATTTGAAAGTACAATTTGTACTCATAGCATGACCTTTATCGCTCAATATGTCAGAAGCTTAGATTCTTTGGTGTTCATTTTACATCTTATTACGATGAGACGTACTTTCCATTGTGTTATGGCGTTAATGAAGTATCCAATTTATAATGTAGTTGCCAATTTCATGAACTAAGTAGGCGTTAACACCTTCTTGCTGAATTACTAAGTAGGTGTAATCCCATTGTATATCTTTTCAGTTAATGGTGTATCTATAGTTCTGCACAACACGCCTTCTTATGTAACATTTACTTATGTGACAATTTGGCACATTTTATCACTCGGTTAGCTACTTAATCTGTTCACTAAACTACACATCACTTTGTTACATTATTTATCGCAGAGGAGAAGACACAATCACGAAGGGGGAGAAACCAAGCACGGCGAACCACGCATGCCAAGTTCACCGCAAGATTTACAACACCATCACTCACGAAAAACCACATTAGGCTGACATAGATACATGAGCGATAGCAGAGAAGGGTGGTCACCAAAGCACGAACCAAATCCATGCCGCCCGCGCAACCGGCAAGGACATCCAGCATTCGCGCCCGCCACCCACCACAAGGCAATGCCTGCCCACCATGGACGAGGCCGCCGCCTCGGATACGTGAGTCACTCCATCTTCAACCCACCTCCTACACAGAGCCCCTAGCCATGGCCGTGACCCGCACACAAGCAAGACCCCCTATACCAGATCTGGACAGTCCGAACACAGCTTCAGATCCGCCATCAAGACGTCGAGGATGAAGCCAAATCCGTGCGGGGCTGGATCGATGTCATGGTTCATACTATTCGAGGAATCACATATTTGATTTTCAAATATGCTTCTTTGCTGTTCCCGTTGTTGTATATAGAAATAGACCAGCAAGCTGGCATAATATGGATGTCAATTTGCTCTCTTATTGATAATCCAATTCATGAAAGAAAATGTGTCCTATTGAGATGATATCCAGTATTTCTAACATTTGTGCACAACATATATTTCTAATTTCTTAAGCTACTACCTAGAGAATATGTTTCAATACAAATGTATTTTCAGAGAAAGCCCGTGCAGCCGCACGGGTTGACGACTAGAGCTGCATTTTGAATATTGTATTATTGAAGTACCATCACATTTTAGTATCTGGAATGTACCCGTGTGACAATCTTTATAGAAGTTAGAAATAGTTTATCTTGAAAACTGAATGCACGTTCATCTCTCGCTAGACATCTGGTAGCTCTTTTTATTATATTTATGAGAGATGGCCAACCAGATTTCAACAAGACACTTAGTACTATCATGCAAGGTGGAGTCTGAGGAAGAAGACACGGAGGAGAAAGGATCGTGGAAGGAAGTAGTTTGCCACATGGTCGCCGAGAAGGAGGGGGGGGGGGAGGACAATGATGAGGAGATGCGTTTATCTACCACTTCGGGACCATGAGATATCATCCCATGTGATTAGTCGATGACTCTCATGTCATATGACATTTTCCTTTGTACACATATTTTGTTAGCCAGTGGCAATGCACGGGCATTATACTAGTTATCATGAGAGAGGAACTATATCTCCACCTCTCTATGTTTTCCACACGATAAAATTGCAAGAAGTTTATACTATGCATTGGCCTTTACTATGTGTGCATGAATTCTTCTTTTATGACATGCCGATGCATAGAAAGAGAGTTAGACTTTGTCATTGCTTGATATATGTTACTTTGTGCTCACTACTAAATCACAAATAATTGTTAATTAAAATTGGCTTTGATATACCTTGGGATCCGGGTGGATCCATTACTTGAGCACTGTATGCCTAGCTTAATGGCTTGAAAGAAAACGCTGCTAGGGAGACAACCCGGAAGTTTTAGAGAGTCATTTATTTCTGTTGTGTGCTTTCATATAGTCTAAAAACAAAAAAATAAAGAGGGTAACCCAAAACTTTTCAAAAAGGAAAGTGAAAGTGAGAGAGACAAGCATTGTTGAAGTGGGGGAGCTCCTTGAACTTTGTTCATGCTCACGGAAACTTTGTGAATCTTGATTACAGAAACTTTTCAACAAAAATAATTATCCCCTTGTACAATTCAATTTTATTATAGAAATAATGTGCTAAGGTTTGCCTTTAGGTTGTTTACAATGCTTGTTGGTTTGTACGATGCAGGACAGAAACTTTGGTTGTAGTGCGTGATTTTACATTTTTTACTGGAGTGTCAAAAGGTTTTGAAAGTTTTTTCACTGTCTTTCTATTTTTTTTTCTAATTTTGGAAGAATTTTTGGGGTACCAGAAGTATGGTGAATGTTAATATTACTACAGACTGTCTAGTTTAAGATAGATTTTGTTTTTGATGCATAGTTTGCTTGTTTTGATGAAACTATCAATTTCTATCAGTGGATTAAGCCATGGAAAAGTTATATTACAGTAGACACAATGCAAAAACAAAATATGAACTAGTTTGCAACAGTACTTAGAGTAGTTATTTGCTTTATTATACTAACGGATCTTACCGAGTTTTCTGTTGAAGTTTTGTGTGGATGAAGTGTTTGATCGAGGAGGTCTCGATATGTGGAAAAGGAGGAGAGGCAAGAGCTCAAGCTTGGGGATGCCCAAGGCACCCCAAGTAAATATTCAAGGAGACTCAAGCGTCTAAGCTTGGCGATGCTCCGGGAGGCATCCCCTCTTTCTTCAACAAGTATCAGTATGTTTTCGGATTTGTTTCGTTCATGCGATATGTGCAAGTCTTGGAGCGTCTTTTGCATTTAGTTTTCACTCTTCTTTTATGCACCCTGCTGGTATGATATAGTCCATGGCTGATTTATAGAATGCTCATTGCACTTCACTTATATATTTTGAGTGTGGCTTTATAGAATGCTTCATGTGCTTCACTTATATCATTTGAAGTTTGGATTACCTGTTTCTCTTCACATAGAAAACCGCCATTTGTAGAATACTCTCTTGCTTCACTTATATCTATTTAGAGAGATGACAAGAATTGGTCATTCACATGGTTAGTCATAAAATCCTACATAAAACTTGTGGATCATTGAATATGATATGTTTGATTCCTTGCAATAGTTTTGCGATATAGAGATGATAATATGTGAGAGGTGTCGGTGTCAAAACCGGCGGATCTCGGGTAGGGGTCCCAAACTATGCGTCTAAGGTTAATGGTAACAGGAGCCCGGGGACACAATGTTTACCCAGGTTCGGGCCCTCTCTATGAAGGTAATACCCTACTTCCTGCTTGATTGATCTTGATGATATGAGTATTACAACAGTCGATCTACCACAAGATCGTAGAGGCTAACCCTAGAAGCTAGCCTATGATTATGATTGTTGTTATCTATCGACTAGCCTGGCCCTGGTTTATATAATGCACCAGAGGCCTAGGATAACAAGAGTCCTAGCCGAATACGCCGGTGGGGGAGGAGTCCTTGTCTTGATCACCAAGTCTTGTGGAATCTTCCTTGTATGCGGCAGCTGTCTGAACTTGCCCATGAGTATACTGCCATGGGGGTCCTCGGCCCAATCCAACTGATCGGGAGATGACGTGATGAGTACCCCCTGGTCCAGGACATCGTCAGTAGCCCCCTGAACCAATCTTCAAGTTCGGGACGCTCCTCGATTGTTCCGAACTATTTTTCATCTTTGATCGTCGATCTTGAAAACTGGTTCAACAAATCTTCTCATCTTCGATCTTGAGGATCGCCGAAGTGCATCCGAAGAGTTTACACGTCGGGTATCCGAGGAGCCCCTTTAAGTTTCTGGCCTTTATCAATGCCTTGTTATTTTTATGCCACACCTCGGGTTTGAAGTTGTTCCCGGGAGGCAGTGTCCTCTTGCGTCCGAGCTCCAACGCTGAACTGTATTCGAGGTATCTTTTGCAGCCGAGCACCAACGCCGGGCTGTATCCGAGCTCCAACGCCGGATAGTATCCGAGATCCAACACCTGACTATATCCAAGCTCCAATGCCGGACTGTATCCGAGGTGTCATAGATCACCTTGGTTCTAAAAAGTTGAAGGAGTTTAGCTGTGCTTAATGCCGGAAATGCCCTCTATGGAGCCAGCCACTGGAGCCCGAGCTTTATGCCAGACTGCTTCCAAGGTGGTGCACCACCTCGACCATGGGCTGATTTTTTGTGAATATTTTTAATTGGTGCAATTTATTCTCTGCCGAGGTATATAGCCAGTATATGTATATCCAGTAGCTCTCAAGGTGTGTATCATTCTAAAACCTGAGATGCACCTGAAGGAAAACATGAAACCGCTGTTCCTAGTAGCCCCTGAGACTCAGGTCGATGCACGAAATCGTCCTGAGGATCAACTCCTAGCTCGGCAGCATACATAGGAATAAAAACACAGTGTAATATATTAGAGATAATAGTGATCAACGAACGGGCCCTTGAGAGAGGGTCTTGAGAAGTTGCCACAATATATTAGCTTGACGCCAGATAGGTCCATATGGTACCTATTGTTGTCCAAAGACGCGTTTGCCCATAGTTCGGTCATGCCGAATACTGAGCACTTTGAATTCTCTGCATTGAATAAGCAATGCAGTAGCCCCCGAGACACTGGTCGGGTGGCAACACCAGATCAGGGGATCGATATGCCCCTTTAATATTATAAATGATAAGCACGAAGCCCAGTAGCCCTCGAGCCTTAATGTGGCCATGGGTGGCCGAATTAAGGATCGTCTCCAAAGTAAAATAAAAAAATATGTGTAATGATTCTATGTATCCAAGTACTCGACATCATTAATGCTCGAATCCGCATTGTACAAAACTTTGTTGACCGACCATTGGCTTCAGCCTCTTCGGCCAGCAGTCGAGGAGTGTTTGTCCTACTTTACAAAGCCTTTATGAGGGCAAAGATTTACGGCAAACAAGGCAATCCGGCCATACAGTTTTATAAACAAAGCTACGTGGAGAGATATGTTATATTACTTTTTAACGTAAGAAACATCTTCCAAAGAAAATAGTCCCGCTATCGGTTCCTTTCTTTGGGTTGTCATGCTAAGCATGATCATGAAACCTCAGCTCCGATCAATATGGGAGCAAAATATTGAGGATTTAGTTCGGGGAAAGTTCCCGAACTCTATGGTATTAATGAACCAAATTTTCATTTCCGTCGTTGCCGACCAATGTGATCCTTTAAGATTTCTAGCTTTAGGCTTCACCCAGTCTGAGGTACTAACTCGGATGACCCGGTAGTAACAATCACATAGGTGCTCCCTTTACCGCCTAGCCGAACAATCGGGAACGTAGGGGTAAGCACATGAGGCAGGCAACCCCGCTTGGCCAAAATCTTAAGTCAAATTGATGCATATTTATGGCTTTATAACGATGATTACGGAAGGCGGCCCTTGTATATTAAATACAAATGCCGACGATATGTTTATTTTGACTCTGTTGCCACCGTTTATCAGTTGAAAGTGGCCCATCGTCGGCTTCTACCCCTTTGTAGATACTACGCAGGGTGTTTCCGCTATAACAAGACAACCCTTAGCCGATATCTCGGTGCCCGAAGGTGGTTATGTTAGCGGAAACGAGGAAATCAGATATCCGGACTTTATAACTTTCACTTAGTCATAGGAGCTTTAAACTGGGGAAGCTAGCTACGAGCCCCCGGTTAGTGTTCGGCGACAACCGAGGTCAAGCCGTAAACACTTCGGCCAATGTTATGAATGGCCCGTTATTTAACATAATCATCGGATCGCTGACCAGTTTACGCTTATTGTGACAGTCAGTTTTCAGCTTTCTCCATTGAGGTGCTTAACCATGCGAGCTGGAAGCACAATCACAATGGTTCTCCCTTTGCACACCTAGCCGAACAAAGCGGAACATAGGAGGCAAGCGCAGGAGCCGGGCAACCCAACTATTGACCGAAGACACAATTTGAAATTGATGCATATATAACAATATCCGAGAATGTTTTTTTGCTGAATCTCTAAAGGTGTCCGGCGTTGCACATTTACTATAAAACAACTCATGTAAATTTTAAGAGCCCCCAAGTGACTTGGGGAAAAGAATTTTATGTTATAATGATTGTGTGTGCCGAAGTAATTATATCATATCTGTGTTTACCCGAACTTTAAACGCGTCTTAACCAACCATCGACTTCTCCCTCTTCGGTCAAGGACCGAAAAGTGTTATGTACTCCACCTGTCGAGAATATCGATGGTGTTTCCGATAACCAGGCAATCAGGCCATAAGGCTGTAACAGACAAAGCGCGCTCAGGGAACTTATGCTATATTACTGACGAAGTGTAAGAAGCATCTTCGAAGAAAATAGTACCTCCACAGCTACCTTTCTTCGGTTGCTCATTGTTATGATGAGACTTGTGCAATAGATTTTTTGTACTCATGAGTTCCGTTGTGTGCCGACCATGATTGAAAACAATAAGAGTGCTAGCTTTTGGCTTCACCCAGTCTGAGGTCCGAGCTAGGATCACCCGGTCGTGACAATCGCAGAGGTGCTCCCTTTACTCCCTAGCCAAACAATCGGGAACATAGGGGTAAGCACAGGAGCCAAGCAACCCAGCTTGCGGAACACTTAGGTCAATATGGTGCATATTGTGGGTAATACACGAACAAGGAACGAAGCCGTACAAGTATAATCATATGCAAGAGGAAAGGCTTCATAAAGGAAGCCCCTAAGTAAACGGGGTATTTGAATTTGTGTGTCACAAACAAAGTTTTGACAAGGAATTTTGTCACAAACAAGTTTTTGCCAAAAAGGTATAATGCTTGGTCGAACTGAACAAAATTCAAAACAGAAAGTCTTTGAGCATGAAAGCGACTTAGCTGGTTAATGTGCTCGGTGTTGATGACGCGATTCGGGCTTGTGGTGGAACGAAGACACCCATTGATATGTGACAGATCGGACAAGGTTCGCAGTCCTCGGCATGACCGAGGTCCCAGCCCCCAAGCCTGAGGTGTCCGAGCAAGGAGTTCGGCACTCCGGAGTAGTGACCGTGTAGTCAAGATCAACTACCTGCACACATAAAACAGTGCGGTCTAGGAAATAATATATATATATATATATAAATATATATATATATAATCCCTGCATAATTGCTTTATGCAAAAAAAATTATTTAAAGAGATGTGGCCTGGTGCCGAAGCCAATGTCGATACAGGGCGTCAGCATGACACAGTGAAGGCATGATGAAGCCTGAATTTGCAGGGCGGTCCGGGCTCTCGATGCGGCGTTCGCCGAACTACAAACGAGAAACAGACTGAACCATCGTGCAACCATCGTTAATGTGGCCATCATTTGACAGACCTGTGTATAGATGATGGAACAAACCAGAGTAATAATTTTTCGAAAAAATAAACCCAAGCAAAAAAAAATTACTAGGATTAATAGCACCTGGTTCATATGTTGTAGCAATGTGAAAAAAGGTTACTCCCGAAATTGGGACTTGGTCCGCACACCCATTGCGTGGTGAGCGATGAAGCGGCGGCATGACGATGCAGGCAAAGGTTGGCTTGCCGAGGCAAAGCCCCCGGTCCAGCTAACGTGACGAAGTTGGTCGGTTGACGAGGCCGAAGTCTCCGGAGTAGGTCGATGAAGGGATGACGAAGCCCCCGGTCTAGACAAGGAGACAGAGCAGGTTGGCGAGGAGATGTTGCAGCTGCCATGTCAGCCGAGGTGTTGACGTAGTTCGGCGTGATGGACATTGGCTCGATGAAGCAACGGTTCGGCCATGCCGATGCAGGTCATAACTTGTGAAGTGGTCAATGCTGGCTTGATGAAGTGACCGTGCGGCGATGCCGGTGTGCCCGCTCCATGTAATCCGTGGGGCGGCGATGTTGGTGACGATTTATCTTTCACGATGCCAAACTCGTATTTGGCTTGTCGAGATGATGATCCAAAGAAGTTGAACTCGGATCAACAAAGTGACGACGTGTCTAGCGCAGGTCGGCAACCATAGAGCAACGTTGTCGGGCTGGTTTCACACCAGCGCGATGGTGAAGATCATATTGGAAAAGACTTTAAAATTAGCGGGATGTGTTTGGGAACAAATCACAATACCCCATACAAACTTCCTTCAAAAAGGATGTCTGAAATCCCGTTCATAAAAAAGATGAATTCGGGTCGGATTCATTCTCGCGTAGAAAACAGATCCGAAAAGTGATGCACTAATCGGAAGGTTCCCGGAGTTTGGACGGTCGGATCGAGCTGAAATTTTGAGAGGTGGTAGATATGGGAATTCCGCAGTAGATTAACGGTCCAAAGGACCTCCGAGCTGGGCTCTGGAGACCACGCCCTAAACTCGTCCAGATTCCCATCCAGATTTGACAGGGCTCTGGTATATCGGAGATTGCCAGAGATTCCTCCATCGGAACTCGACGAAATTTTACGGGTTTGTTGTAGACTCAATTCCGCACAATCCCACCAAAGCAATCGTTAAAATGACACTCGCGGAGGTGGTGGTGGCGGATACAAGTTCGCTGTCTAGAAAAACAGCACGGTCGCCCGGGGCCAAGGTTGACGTTGAGCCCCCGGGCTCCAAGGATAATTCCTCCATGATCATGATAGAGATCGGAATTGATGTTGATGAAGGCCGTCATCTGAACATAACAATCATAGGTACGGTGCAGTCCTTGGTTAAGCCAAGGTGACCATTCAAGCCGGTGACGAAGAAGTCGACGTCGCAGTTGATCTGCAGTCGAGCCATTGATCCTTTTGCCGATCACACAGTGGAACTCTCAATGAAAGCACCAATGTCGGTGTCAAAACCAGTGGATCTCGGGTAGGGGGTCCCGAACTGTGCATCTAAGGATAATGGTAATAGGAGGCGGGGGACACAATGTTTACCCAGGTTCGGGCCCTCTCTATGGAGGTAATACCCTATTTCCTGCTTGATTGATCTTGATGATATGAGTATTACAAGAGTTGATCTACCACAAGATCGTATAGGCTAACCCTAGAAGCTAGCCTATGATTATGATTGTTGTTATCTATCGACTAGTCTGGCCCTAGTTTATATAATGCACCAGAGGCCTAGGATAACAAGAGTCCTAGCCAAATACGCCGGTGGGGGAGGAGTCCTTGTCTTGATCACCAAGTCTAGTGGAATCTTCCTTGTATGCGGCAGCTGTCCGAACTGGCCCATGAGTATACGGCCATGGGGGTCCTCGGCCCAATCCAACTGATCGGGAGACGACGTGGTGAGTACCCCCTGGTCCAGGACACCGTCAAGAGGTTCTAGTAAATGGTTGTGTTTAGTAAGGATATTGGTGTTAAGGTTTGAGATTCCTGAAGCATGCATGTATGGTCTACTAACTATGTAACCAAATTGGCGCGCATTGTATTTTGATTGTTTATCTTTGCATGAAGGTTGGGGGCGCGTGATGGTTAACTCCTACCAACCTCCCCCCTAGGAGCGTGCGTAGTAGTACTTTGCTTCGAGGGCTAATAAACTTTTGCGATAAGTATATGAGTTCTTTATGACAAATGTGAGTCCATGGATTATACACACTCTCACCCTTCCATCATTGCTAGCCTCTTCGGTACCGTGCATTGCCCTTTCTCACCTCGAGAGTCAGTGCAAACTTCGCCGGTGCATCCAAACCCCATGATACGATACGCTCTATCACACATAAGCCTCCTTATATCTTCCTCAAAACAGCCACCATACCTACCTATTATGGCATTTCCATAGCCATTCCAAGATATATTGCCATGCAACTTCCATCATCATCATATACATGACTTGAGCATCATTGTCATATTGCTTTGCATGATCGTAAGATATCTAGCATGATGTTTTCATGGCCTGTCCGTTTTTTGATGTCATTGCTATGCTAGATCATTGCACATCCTGGTACACTGCCGGAGGCATTCATATAGAGTCATATCTTTGTTCTAGAGTTCCAATATTGAGTTATAATTAAATAAAGTGTGATGATCATCATTATTAGAGCATTGCCCCAGTGAGGAAAGGATGATGGAGACTATGATGGAAGGGTGAGGGTTACCCCAGTGATGATCATCATTATTAGAGCATTGCCCCAGTGATCATCATTATTAGAGCATTGCGCTCATGTATTACGTGATGGTTGAAAAAGCTGAAGTGCGTTAAAAAGTATGAACCAATTGCCTGACTGACACCGGGATGAGCATGAGGGGTATCTTGTGTTAAGAAAAGGGAGCATACAAGACTATATGATTTTGTAGGGATAGTATTCTTTAGCATTGATATTTTGAAAGAAATGTTTGCTTGTTGGGATGCCCGAATTATTATTGTTTTTATGTAAAATGATAGACTATTGCTTTGAATCACTCGTGTCTTAATATTCATGCCATGATTAGATATATAATCAAGATTATGCTAGGTAGCATTCCACATCAAAAATTATCTTTTTATCATTTACCTACTCGAGGACGAGCAGGAATTAAGCATGGGGATGTTGATACATCTCTGTCGTATCTATAATTTTTGATTGTTCCATGCCAATATTCTACAACTTTCATATACTTTTGGCAACTTTTTATATTATTTTTGGAACTAACATATTGATCCAGTGCACAGTGTAAGTTCCTGTTTGTTGCATGTTTTATGTTTCCCAGAAAACCCATATCAAACGGAGTCCAAACGGTATAAAAACATACGGAGAATATTTTTGGAATATTTGTGAGATTTGGGAAGAAGAATCAACGCGAGATGGTGCCCGAGGGGGCCACGAGGCAGGGGGGGCGTGCCCCAGGGGGCAGGCGCGCCCCTGACCCTCGTGGGCACCCCGTAAGGCAGTTGCTGCTCATCTTTTGCTGCAAGAAAGCTAATTTTTGGAAAAAATCTTGGCGAAGGTTTCAATCCAATCGGAGTTACGGGTCTTCGGATATATAAGAAACGGTGAAAGGGCAGAATCTGGGAATGCAGAAACAGAGAGAGACAGATCCAATCTCGGAGGGGCTCTCGCCCCTCCCACGCCATGGAGACCATGGACCAGAGGGGAAACCCTTCTCCCATCTAGGGAGAAGGTCAAAGAAGAAGAAGAAGGAGGGGGGCTCTCTCCCCCTCGCTTCCGGTGGCGCCGGAACACCGCCGGGGGCCATCATCATCACCAAGATCTACACCAACACCTCCGCCATCTTCACCAACATCTCCGCCATCTTCACCAACATCTCCATCGTCTTCCCCCATCTATATTCAACGGTCCACTCTCCCCGCAACCCGATGTACCCTCTACTTGAATATGATGCTTTATGCTTCATATTATTATCCAATAATGTGTTGCCATCCTATGATGTCTGAGTAGATTGTCGTTGTCCTATCGGTGATTGGTGAATTGCTAGGATTGGTTTAATTTGCTTGTGGTTATGTTGCTGTCCTATGGTGCTCTCCGTGTCGTGCAAGCGTGAGGGATTCCCGCTGTAGGGTGTTGCAATACGTTCATGATTCGCTTATAGTGGGTTGCTTGAGTGACAAAAGCATAAAACCCGAGTAAGGGGGTTGTGGCGTATGGGATAAAGGGGACTTGATACTTTAATGCTATGGTTGGGTTTTACCTTAATGATCTTTAGTAGTTGCGGATGCTTGCTAGAGTTCCAATCATAAGTGCATATGATCCAAGAAGAGAAAGTATGTTAGCTTATGCCTCTCCCACATAAAACTTTCTATCGGTCTAGTAAAGTAGTCAATTGCTTAGGGACAATCTCGCAACACCTACCACCACTTTTCCACACTCGCTATATTTACTTTATTTCTTCTTTATCTAAACAGCCCCTAGTTTATATTTACGTGCTCTTTATTATCTTACAAACCTATCCTATCACACCTGCAAAGTACCTCTAGTTTCATACTTGTTTTAGGTAAAGCGAACGCCAAGCGTGCGTAGAGTTGTATCGGTGGTCGATAAAACTTGAGGGAATATTAGTTCTACCTTTAGCTCCTCATTGGGTTCGACACTCTTACTTATCGAAAGAGGCTACAATTGATCCCCTATACTTGTGGGTTATCACTCGACATGAAGACCTGGGGCCTAGGGCCTCTGTGAAGTCTTCAAAAAGAGGACGACACCTTTGGTGAAGGAGTGGTCTGCTCCATGTGTTCGGTTGTTGCTTCTGGGGTCTCAAGCACCAGAGTAGTGACATGACCTGGTGGAGTGCGGGGAATCACTTCATGCAGGGGGTGTTTGGGTGTTTCTCTTCCCATAATTCATCTTGAGCAATTAGCATCATGGGACAACCAATGCTTATGATATGTCACTTCTCGTAGGAGCAGGTGATGATATCAATTTGGGATCAAGATGAGGAAGGACTTCATCATCTTCAGCATGATCTTCGTGACCCATGTCTTCAGCTGCGGTGGAGTCGGCAGCTGGAATCTCTTCAGACTCAGGAGCCTCTATGGAAGCAGGCTCATGGATAACAAGACGACGCTCGCGATTCATGGAGGCAGGAAGTGCAATAGAAATGGGTTCAACATTCAGCGGCTCTTGGGCAGCAGCATGCTCTTTGCGTGAAGACTTTGAAGCCTTTGTCTTCATCTTCTTCTGGGAGGGAGCAGCATCAGAGGTGTCATGGTGCTTCCCCTTTCTGGCTTCGGCCTCAGCTTGCCTGGTCTTTTTCTGCTCTGAAGCTGCTGAAGGGACCTTTGGCTTCGAGCCAGTCATACTGGTAGGGAAGATTATGCTTGGTCCTCCCTGCCTTGGGGCTTCGGGTTCAGCTTCAGCAGGCTTCTTCTTCTCCTTGGCAGCAAGCTTGGGGTCGATGCCTGGATGCCCAAGTGCCTTTCTCTTCATGGCTTCATTGTGAGCCTGAACGCATTTCTGAGCATAATACTTCATGCGCTCACGAGAGCCTTTGGCTTCCTCATGCTTCTTCGTGAATTGAGCTTTGAGGTCAATCATCATTTGCTTGAACTTTTGCACATCAGCAACACTGAGCTTGGCCATGTGCTTCTTGAACTGGGCCTTCTCATAGTAAATCTTGTTCTTCAGCTCAACAATTTTCTGAGCAATAGCAAGCCCGTTGGCTATGGCTCCTTGAAATGTGACGCTGATGTCCACGGGCAGGTGCAGATCATCAATGGTGAGGGTGGGATCCTCAAACCATTCATCAATGAAGTTATTGAGAATATCATCATCAAACAGAGGCAAATCCCTGAAAATTTCAGCCTCCTATTTGCTCTTGATGAGCATCTCCAGAGCATCATCAACAAGATCTTCATCGCTTGATAAATCTATAGTATTCTCTTGATTTCGAAGAATGCTTGCCGGGGTGAGGTCATGCCCAGAAATCTTCTTGGGCTTCTCGATCTTCTTAGAGACGCGAGATTGATCTTAAGACTGCACACTGGATTCAGGAGGTGCAGATTTCAATGGCTTCACATGTGAAGCTTTTGGAGCAGTGGAGGGATTTGAAGCTTTTGTCTTCTTGGGCTTCAGAGGCTCTGGAACTTCAGCATGTTCCTCTTCACCAGCAGCCTTATCGATAGTGGCCCTTTGGGCGGCGATGCGTGAGTGAAGCCCATCGAAGCTGTCAAAAGGGCCAATAATATTTGGATTGGCTTCACAGCTTCCATTCGGCCTTGGAGCTGCCGGGCCAAGATTGAAGTTAGCCCCCAGTTCCTTCTTGTTCTGCATAACTGAAGCCCTTGCAAACTGAAGATTTTGCTCAAATAAATCATCGTCACGACACCATCTAAGAATTTAGGCATTGACATCAGCAGAATATTCACAGCTACGACATGCAAACTAAGCAGAAGGATTTTCAAGAAAATAGAAGTAATGCAAGCTAGACACCATATTAAAGATGCAACCAATATTACTCTGCCAAGTTAAAAGTGTCTTGTCATAAGTGGCAATTTGAAAAATTAGAAGCAGTACAACGTAGAAATCAATGCAAGATGCAACCACTATCAAACTGCCATGTTAAAATCGTCCAATCATGAGTGATTGATGCGGGATACACAACAACAATACTTTGCTGTAAGAACATGGTATGATAGATAGATGCAATGTATTCTAGACACAGAAAGTCATGTCATATGCACATGTATAACGTATAAACTTAGCAGGTGAAATTTAATCAAAATAGAAGAAATACAGGCTAGACAACATATGCAACATGAAACTAATTATCACACTGTCAACTTAGAGCAAGCACCTGCGATGGTGGAGTACGGGAGATGAATTCATCATGTAGACTTGGGACTTCAACTTCATTAGCAGTAGCAGTAGCAAATCTAGAGAGTCTCTGTTTGCGTCGGTGCGGAGGACCACCAACATCCCCTAACTTACTCTTTTCCTTCCTATTTTCTGATATTGCCTTATGAAGTCAAAACCACAAGAAGATGAATAAAATTAGCTCTGCATAACTGGTTGATGCATGATACAGATGAACACTACTTTGATTTAAGGCAAGCGCAGGATAGGTGGATGGAATATATACAAAAAAGACAGCATTTCATATTCACACGTACGACAGGATGATGGAATATGTATGAAAAATAGTAAGCGGAAGGCATTTCAACAAAATTAGAAGAAATGAAAGCTAGGCACCATATGAACATGCAACCAATATCCCTCTATCAGGTAAAAAGTGTCTTGTCGTAAGTGCCATTTCAAGAAATTAGAAGCAATACAAGCTAGAAGACAATGCAAGATGCAACCTACATTACAGTCCCAAGTTAAATGTGTCTTATGTGTAAGTGATCGTTGCAGGTATAAGTTGTAAGCTACGCAGATGCAATTCAACATAATCAGAAGCAATACAAACTAGACATCATACGGAAAATGCAACCACATATAACAGTTCCAAGTAAGAGCAAGCACCTGTGATGGTGGAGTAGGGGAGATGTGCTCATCATGTACACGTATGTTCTAGAAACGAACACGTGTCATATTCACAGGCATTATGTGTAAAGTAAGCAGATGCAACTCAAGTTAGAAGCAATACAAGCTAGACATCATACGCAACATGCAACCACATATAATAGTGCCAAGTTAGAGCAAGCACCTGTGATGGTGGAGTAGGGGAGATGTGCTCATCATCTACACAGCTACGTTGATTGTCCAGCCTTGTGTTGTCTTGCGAATCTTGTTGGGAGGATGGCGAAGTAGAATCTATAGAGACCCCCTGTTTGAGTTGCTCCAAAGTACCACCATCATCCACTACCGAACTAATTTCCTTCAGCTGTAATGATTTTGCATTGTGAAGTCAAACCGATAAGAAAAAGGAATAAAATTCGCTCTTCAGAACTCATTCATGCATGATACTGACGAACACTACTCGGATGAAAGGCAAACACATGATGCGAGGATGGAATATGTATGAAAAACAGGATGGCGTGACATATTCACACCTATGATGTGGTAACTAAGCAGAAGGCATTTCAACAAATTAGAAGCACTACAAGCTAGACACCATATGAAAGATGCAACCAATATCACTCTACCAAGTTCAAACTGTATGGCGTTTCAACAAATTAGAAGCAGTACATGCTAGAAATCATATGCAAGACACAACCAACTTAAAGGTGCCTTATCATAAGTGACTGATGCGGGATATGCAAGAACAATAGTCTGATGTAGAAACAGGAACACATGTCATATTCACAGGCATTATGTGTAAAGTAAGCAGATGCAATTCAACAAAGTTAGAAGCAATACAAGCTAGACATCATACGCAACATGCAACCACATATAATAGTGCCAAGTTAGAGCAATCACCTGTGATGGTGGAGTAGGGGAGATGTGCTCATCATCTACACAGCTACGTTGACTGTCTAGCCTTGTGTTGTCTTGCGAATCTTGTTGGGAGGATGGCGGAGTAGAATCTGTAGAGAACCTCCATTTCAGTTGCTCGGAAGGACGACCATCATCCAATGCCTTGCCAATTTCCTTCAGCTTTATTGATTTTGCATTGTGAGGTCACATCGACAAGAAAAAGGAATATAATTCGCTCTTCAGAACTCATTCATGCATGATACTGATGAACACTACTCTGATGAAAGGCAAAGTCATGATAAGAGGATGGAATATGTACAAAAAATGGACGACTTGACATATTCACACCTATGATGTGGTAACTAAGCAGAAGGCACTTCAACAAATTAGAAGCACTGCAAACTACACACCATATGGAAGGTGCAATCAATATCACTCTGTCAAGTTAAAACTGTCTCGTCGTAGGTGACGCTCATCAAACTAGAAGCAATACATGCTAGTAATCATATTCAAGACGCAAACCAATATCACACTGCCAACTTAAAGGTGTCCCATCATAAGTGACTGATGCATGATACACAAGAAGAGTAGTTTCATGTAAGAACATGGTGTGATAGACAGATATAGTATGTACCAAAAACAGGAAGCGTGTCATATTCACATGTATCATGTGTAAGCTAAGCAGATGCAGTTTACACTAATTAGGAGCAATACGAGCTAGACACCATATGCAACATGCAACCAGATATCACACTGCCAAGTTAGAGCAAGCACCTTGGATGGTGGAGTAGGGGAGCAGAGACTTGGACTTGTAATGCACTATCAGTACAAGGAGAATCGGTACAGATTCCCCATTTACGTTGCTGCAGAGGACCACCATCATCGCCTTCCTTACTCTTTTCCTTCCTCTTTCTTGATTTTGCCTTGTCAAGTCAAACCCACAAGAAAAAGGAATAAAATTTGATATTAAGAACTCATTGATGCATGATACTGACGAACACTACTTTCATGTAAGGCAGCCGCATGATAGGAGGATGGAATATGTATGAAAAATAGGATGGCGTGACATATTGACATGTATGATGTATAAAGTGTAAACTAAGCACAAGGTGCTTGAACTTGTTAGAATCAATGCAAGCTAGAAACCATATGAAAGATGAAACCAATATCACTCTGCCAAATTAAAAGGGTGCCCTAACAAATGTATTTGACCAAATTAGAAGCAATACATGGCAACAGGCTAGAAATAATATGCAATATGCAACGAATAAAGGTGACTCATCGTAAGTGATTGATGCAGGATACAGAAGAGAGGTAGTTTCATGTAAGAACAAGGTTAACACATAGATGTAGTGTGTACCAAAAATAGGAAGGCATGTCATATTCACAGGTATAGTGTGTAAACTAAGCAGATGCAATTTACCCTAATTAGAAGCATTAGAAGCTAGACACCGTATGCAACATGCAACCACATATCACACTGCGAAGTTAGAGCAAGCACCTGTGATGGTGGTGTAGGGGAAGTGCAGTCTTCAAGTACAGAGCTACGTTCAATATCTTCATTTAGGCTTGCTATTTCTTGAGAATCATGTGGAGAGGATGAAATTGCATTCTTTATAAGAGTATTGCGTCTCATATTAACCCACGGGCGTGACTGTCTCATCATAAGCGATAGATGCAGGATACACAAGAACAGTAGTTTGATGTAAGAACATGGTGTGATAGGCAGATGTAGTATGTACCAAAAACAGGAAGGCGTGTCATATTCACATGTATAATGTGTAAGCTAAGGAGATGCAATTTAACAAATTAGGAGCAATACAATCTAGGCACCATATGAAACATGCAACCAGATATCACACTGCCATGTTAGAGCAAGCACCTTGGGTTGTGGAGTAGGGGAGATGAGATTTGGAACTAGCACTGCAGTATGAGTAGCAGGAGAATCTGCAGAGATCATCTGTTTCGGTTGCTCCAGAGGACCACCATCATTCCGTGCCTTCATCCTTTCAGATTTTGCCTTGTCAAGTAAACACACAAGAAAAAGGAATGAAATTCGCACTTCCAAATTCGTTGATGCATGATACTGATGAACACAACTTTTATGTATGGCAACCACATTGTAGGATGATGGAATATGTATGAAAAACGCTAAGCAGAAGGCATTTCAACAAATTAGAAGCAATGCAATCTAGACACCATATGAAAGATCCAACCAAAATCACTCTACCAAGTTAGATGTGTCTCATTATAAGTGGCACTTCAACAAATTAGAGGCAATACATGTTTGAAATGATATGCAAGATGCAACCAATATTACACTGTCAACTTGAAGGTGTATCGTCAGAAGTTATTGATGAGGGATACACAAGAAAAGTAGTTTGATGTGGGAACATGGTTAATAGAAAGATGTAGTATGTACCAAAAACATGAAGGCATGTCATATTCACAGGTATAATGTGTTAACTAAGCAGATGCAATTTACCCTAATTAGAAGCATTACAAGGTAGATACCATATGCAACATGCAACCACATATCACAGTGCCAAGTAAGAGTGAGCACCTGCGATGGTGGTGTGGCGGAATTGCGGTGATCAACTAGAGAGATACGTTGACTATCTTCATTTAGCCTTGCTGTTTCTTGAGAATCATGTGGGGAGGATGACACTTCACTCTTTAAACGAGTAGGGCGTCTCATAGTAACCCACACGGGTGTCTGTCTCATCATAAGTGATTGACGAGGGATAATAAAGAGCATTAGTTTGATGTACGAACATGGTTAATAGACATATGTAGTATGTATCAAAAACAGGAAGGCATGTTATTATCAAAGGTATAATGTGTAAAGTAAGCAGATGCAATTTAACCAAATTGGAAGCAATACAAGCTAGACACCATATGCAACATGAAACCACATTTGACAGCGCGAAGTTAAAGCAAGCACCTGGGATGGTTGTGTGTGGCAATTGAGATCATCAAGTGTAGAGCTACGTTTAATGTCTCCAACTGCTGACACTGCACCCATTAGAGCGCTGAAACGCTTAGTGCTTATCTTCGAATTACACTGGAGCGACTTCTGTCATTTCTTTTCTACATTCATCAACACTGCATCAGAGTCTGAAATACCCATGCATAAAAAACAATTATGTGAGTATGGGTGAAGTGTGTGCACAATTAGTACAATGTAAAGGTAGCAGATAGCAGGTCAGTGAGAAATAAATGACGGGAGAGATATGATAGCTCTACAACATGCATGGCACACTAAATTACTGCAGGAATCTATGAAAATAACAGTCGACTGAAAACAAATAGGTCAGTCCATTTTTTCTGCACCGTCCGATGTACAAAGAACGGGCAGATCGCCTCCATCTACCTCCAGCCAGTCAGTGTTGACGATCTTCCTCAAAACTCCAGCGACCACCAGCCCAGTATTCCTCCCCTGCCTGCGCCCTCCCCTCGACCTCACCGCACCACCGTGCTTGGCACCACCCCCCGCCATCCATTCTAGCCCCGCCGACCTCTAGATCAGGCGCAAGCAGCTCCTGCACCCCACACCCCTATGATAGACACCGATGCGCCGCTTCCCCGGGGAACAGGCGGACTAGGTGCTCCACGCGCCTAAGCGGGTGCTGCTTCTTTTAATTGCGGTTCGACTGACCCTGAATTGGAATCCAGGCGGGCTACTGACCTCTAGCAAAGGTGAAATAGTAAAGGGAGGAAACCTTGTGCATTTAGTATCACAAAGAAGATGCAGTAAGAAGCGCTCAACTAGTTTCTTTCATGGGATGAATATGGTGTGAGCAGAGACGTAAGATTCGCACGAATAAGGGAAGAGGAGTACCTCTTTCTGCTAGTAGTCTTGTGTCCTCCTTCTATTTCCAACGATCTTCTTGTGGTTCGCTGGAAACAAGAAGTTGTGGAGGACGGTGGAGCCTTGGACGAACCCATGGCCAAGTTGTTGAGTGTGGTGCGGTGGCCGTCTGTCGGCGGCGGGGAACCAGATCCGAGGAGGCAAACAACGGCGTAGCGGGAACAGCTCCGCTGCGGTGGATGGTTGGAACAGTGGAGCGGCAGCAGTGAGGCGCGGGACAACGTGGTCGGAGTGGTTCTGGTACGGCGCATGTCGGCATCGACATCGTGGAGGCAGCTCTGCCTCGGCTTCAGGTGCTAAGTCCTTGAGGGCGTTGTGGCTGCGATTGCGTTGGACAATGATGTTGGGGTACCGGCTCCGGCGTGATGGAGGAGGGCGGCGGTGGATTGGCCGCTATGGGGTGGAGGATGGAGGAGGCTGGGATTTCGTGGCTGGTGGAGAGGGCATTTTCGCGCCCATGGAGTATGAATGGGGAAACGGAGGGAGGCGGGGAACTAAGGGGGAACAATGTTACGATTTGAGACGCGCTTGTTTGAAATTTGGGGAAAGTTACAAACTTTGCCCCCATCTAAAATTTCGGACATATTGCAGGTTGGGGGTAGGACAGTCATGTCAGGTGTCCCAAATGTGGGCAGGATAGATTTCGGCCGAGCGCATGGGTGTTTAGACGCCCACAGCATATGAATGCTTCTCGGAGGTGGTTGAGACTGGCGTCTTGGTGAAGTTACAAACCTACCCCGGTTTAGACCTTTGGACATCGGGCCGATAGGCTACACGGGCCAGAGTCAGGATAGTAATTTCCTACCACCAAACATTAGTCTCGCGCGGTTTCGGGTGACCAGAGGCCTATTTGGCGCTTCGTTCAATATTTGGGAGCAGAAGCATTAACGTTTTCGGTTCTCTTGAATTGAACTTTCAGGATTTGTCAAACTTCACAAATCTTTACTCTTGAAAATCCTAAAGCTATGATTATTTTGGAATGGAGGGGGCACAGTTGAATATACATTGTACACGAGTATATACCAAAAAATATGCAACTTACCTCAGTTCATGCATGGTTCCAGATATAATCTCCTTGGTTACCAAAAAAAAGTTAGATATGCGTATGAATATATATAACATGTTCAAACTCACAACAAAGATTGATGCCCCCTTTTACATCTAATTTACAAATGCCATTATCTCGGGTTCAAATAGATGAATGCACTTCCTATGAATTCGAATCTTTGAAACCCCCTTTATGTTGAATTCGACATGTATTCTATTTCATAGCTAGCAATTTGGAATGTATCCATGCAAGTGACAAATGTATAAAGTGCTTCGCACTAACAACATGGAGTGCACTAATTAATGTTTATATATGAATTGCAAAAACATCCATTGCCTATATTTCAAACCGCTCTCACTCTATGGATCGATAATATGAAATAAACACATGCACATGCTAGAATTCAATAGAGTATGGGTGTCTGATAGACCGATTTTCGTCCATACGCAATTTGCAAAATTCATGATCTCATGCAAAAATAATAATGCCATTTATATTTTAATTTAATGCGTAGAACCGCCTTTTACACGTAGATGCACTATGCCTCGGCCTGTTCTCACAAACGCGTTATATATCTCTCAATCTAACGCATAAGTGCACACACTTTATATGCATCGGCATTTCTCTTTCACACATGCTCACAATCTCTCTCAGGGTGTCGAGGTGTCTCACGCACATGCTCTCTCTGTTTCTCTCTCTCTCTCTCTCTTTCTGACTAATATGTACCACTCTTTTCACTAATCTCAGTTGGAAAACACTATTTATCTCACATGTATATATACACACGCACGGTCTCTACTAGCCCTCTATACGCACATATATGTGCCTACGTGTATCCCGCACACACATTATCTTTAGGCCTCTCTCGCACACATTGCCCCCCCAAGACACACCTCTCTCTTAGTAGTTGGCAGATATGATTTCATCATATCATTCAGTAGGATATCCCTGGCTGTTAGGCTGGATGGTAATACGAGGCAAAGTTTTACCCTAGTTCGGATCGGACCCTTGTAGTTGAAGAAAGAGCCTACTCCTGGTACTGTATATTAGTGATATGGGTGTGTACAAAGTACACATGAATACCAGGCATTGTGCGTGTGTGTATACTATCGACGAACTAGCCCCCAAGCTTCTATAACATACTGGGGGCCTAGGGTTACAAATCATATATAGTCGGCTTATCACCACTGGGGATAGAGTCCTTCGCGACTCTGGTAGCTTCGCGTTGTACGCCGAGTCCTCCACATGGGTCTTCGTATAACGCATCTCGGTCCAACCTATATGTGGCGCAGGATGGAACCAACCCATGAGTCTTCATGTTGACCCACCACAACTAGAAATGATGTGCCCGCCACACCACACACGTAATCGGCCACTAAGAAAATAAGCATATACAATAGTACAACGATATCTAGCTCACGATACGTCTCCATATTTTGTTGATGACACTGACGGACTTTGCATTTGATGTGTGCTCTGTATTTTGTTGACGACACATACGGTCATTGTATTTGAAGCGAAAGCACGATATGGTCACTAGACTTCAGAATAAGCTCATCACGGTCACCACATACATTTTGTCGTGCTAACCAACATGTGGTTGGATGGTTAGGAGGACAGTGGTTTCTCGAGCCCACCAAGGTTAAAGTCCTGGTGCTCGCATTTATCTTGTGTTAATTTCAGTATTTTCCGGCAATGTGCGTTCAGTGGGAGGAGATGTTCCACTCGACTACGAGGCACCTATGGTGAATTCGTAAAATCTCAAGATCATATATGCTGGCCCACTCTCTCGAAGGTGCTCATAGGGGTAGGGTTCGCATGTGTGCGCTTATAGCGGTGAGTGCTTGCGCGTATATATGAGCCCTTGCGTCTGTACCGTGTTAAACAAATACATGTCATGATTATATGGTCACTAGCTCACCCATACAACTTCGTATTTTGTTGATGACACAATCAATTGACCAGTCAAACATTCCATGCGGCACAACTAGTGTTGCACCATCGGGGCGCATAACCGTGGGGCCCACCTGTCAGCCCATATATGAAAGAAAGAAATGGTAGTTTGAGTCTGTATTGTGTTAATAAAATAGGAGTACATTTTAGGGTGACCATAGAGTCACTGGCTCACCCTCAATTGACCAGTCAAACGGTCCACATTCAGCAGCCCACATTACCATAGGGCCCACCCGTCAGCGTGTATATGAAGGACAGAAATGGTAATAAATTAGTGGTCGGTGGGTATTCGAAATCATGCGACCTCTAGTTGGTAGTAGCCGG